>NC_037668.1:3231971-3390121 GCF_003255815.1 Theropithecus gelada
TGAACTAAGTGCCAAGTTCGTAGATGGTGTTAACAAGTCGCAATTAAGTGATATGCCAGAAAGTTATCTTGAAGCCTACTTTCTTCTGTAGTCTATTTTCTTTCCTATTATTCTACTAAAACTTCATTCTCAAAGATTACCACATATGTTCTCACAGTTAAATATGTCTTTATCTTCATTCCCTAGGTACTCTCTGTTGCAACTAATTATCCCTCCATATTGATCCTCTTTCCTATCATGGTTTCCACTGTGTACAATTTCTGTTTCTCTTGACTTTCTTAATGTTCCCTTACTCATTTTCTGCATTCTTAGCATTCTCCTGTAACTATTCCACAAACCACAAAGTACAATTCTTGATCCTGTTTTTCTCCTTCAAGACATTCTTCCTTAAAGACTGCAACAATTCTCATGGCTTCAACTATTTTCAACTATCTTCTTTGGAATAATGACTCCCATAGTTATATCCTTTTATTCCTGTCCCCTACTGGAATTGACATCAGTTCTGGATTTGTGATGTCTTACCAAACATTTTAATACTATCACTTTAAACCCAGGAAGTCAAAATTACTCTACTGAAAACTAGTAGTCTCTCCTACCATTCAATCATATGGCAGCACCAGTATTTTTCACATCATATAGGTTTTAAATCACCTAGTCATTGCTGATTTGTCTTTATCATCATTTTTATTTAAATTCATCCACAGAACTTTGCACATGTGATTACAAAAGGTAAACATTTAATAGATGCATACTGAATCATCAAGTCTATAAGGTTTTCTTTTTAACTCATTTCATCCATCTTTTCTTTCTTCATCATTGTGACTTCCACCATCTACATGAGATCCTCATCAGATGTGTCTAGCACTCATCATTCTCATCCCTACAGTATTTTGCTGATGTTTAGTTTTTCTGATTGCAGCCACTATTGAATATTATGTATCTCAGGTAGATTAAAATTGTTTTCATCCTGTTACCTCCTGTTCAAAGTTTTAGTATTCATCATTGCCAATTCAGCTGGACACAAAAATCATCTACAATCTAGCTCCAACCAAACTCTACAACAATACCACCCACAACTTCTCAATGTGAAACCTCTGCTCTTACCAGAGAGATCTCTTTGCTATTCTGAAATATGCCATGTACATTACACTATTTACTCAAAGTATTATTATTTTTCTTCTCCAACAATATGAAATTAGTTTCCAATTCTATCTTTTTCATAAAATATCTGCCAGTCACTCCAGTTTAATTTTTTCCAACTTGGAATTCCGAATGCTATCTCATTCATGCCGCTAATGTTGGAAATTATATAATGCTTTCTTTATTGACTTTAATCTGTTAGCTAATTTTAAAAAATGAGTATTGTTTCATTCAATAAGATTGAAACTCCTTAAGGTGAGAGGCTTTATAATTTATTTTGCAATTATCCTTCCAATACCAAGCATAGTATTTTATATGACCTCTGTATTTCTGCTTTATAAAAAAACTATATCGTATGAGCTATTTTCCAATCTGATCACTACATTTTCCCCTCTCTTTTCCTCTATTTCTCCTCCAAAAGATAAAAAAAAAAAAGGAAGAAAAATTAAGCTTCTTTCATGTCAGTGTTATCAGTGAGATTCACATAATCTACTACAAACCATAAATTCCTGCAGGGTAGATTATACTATTCATATCGATATACTCTACATCTAATCCAGAAACTGGAAATTGCACACAATAATGTTAGCTGAATTGAATCCTATGAGCTATAATTTTTTAAAGTCCTTGATTTCTTGGCAACAAAATGTAATGAGTTCTAAAAATTAATCTGAAATGCAGAATGCTAAGAAGTAATAACTCACGATGAAACATGTACTCCTTCTATCAATATACAGTTTTTCATATCTAAGAGCCTTCCATTGAAGAGATTAAATAATTAAAACCCTACAAAGATTCTGTTTTCTGAAAGATCATATTCTGCAGATTAATGTCAGAACTAAAAGTAGAACCAGATTCTGCATCCCATTTGCTAGTTTGGTCACCTAATTACTTTAAGGTAATTACTTTAAACCAGCTGGTGTTCAAACTGAGAAACTACATTTGAAAAATAATACAGTTTAACACTTTAAAAGAGAAAAGAGGAACATACTAGAAAGATTATGGGCTTCTAATTCTGGTTCTTATAATTACAAGTTGACTAGAAAATTTACTTAACCTCTTTGAATCTGTTTCTTCGTTTGTTAAATAGGGGAAAATAAAGCTTACTAGGAGAAGTAAATAAAATGACTGCCTGTTAACATACTAGTCATCTTCCATTAAAATATGCAGTTGGTCTCTGAGAATAAGGTAAGGTAAGGTCTTTTAAAAATGTAATGAGAAATTTGGTGGGGTGTGGTGGCTCATGCCTGCAATCCCAGCACCTTAGGAGGCCCAGGCGGGCGGATCACGAGGTCTAGAGATGGAGACCATCCTGGCCAACATGGTGAAACCCCGTCTCTACTAAAAATACAAAAATTAGCTAGGTGTGGTGGCACATGCCTGTAGTCCCAGGTACTTGGGAGGCTGAGGCAGGAGAATCACTTGAACCTGGGAGGTGGAGGTTGCAGTGAGCCCAGATCGCGCACTGCACTCCAGCCTGGCGACAGAGCAAGACTCCATCTCAAAAAAAAAAAAAAAGTAATGAGAAATTTAATAAAAAGGCACATTAAACATATTGGTAATGTTATATAACTTCTGACATTTTTTACTATTCTAATATTGATATGAGGCATTCACATATTAGAAATAGACTAATAGGCCGGCAGCAGTGGCTCAAGCCTGTAATCCCAGCACTTTGGGAGGCCGAGGCGGGCGGATCACGAGGTCAGGAGATCCAGACCATCCTGGCTAACACGGTGAAACCCTGTCTCTACTAAAAAATACAAAAAACTAGCCGGGCGAGGTGGCAGGAGCCTGTAGTACCAGCTACTCGGGAGGCTGAGGCAGGAGAATGACGGGAACCCGGGAGGCGGAACTTGCAGTGAGCCAAGATCGCGCCACTGCACTCCAGCCTGGGCCATATAAAGAGACTCCGTCTCAAAAAAAAAAAAAAAAAGAAATAGACTAATAAAAATGTTAAAGGCTGATGAACATTTTATAGATATTTTTACAAAATACATTTTTTTCAACTGCTAGGAAATCCTTTTCCATCTTATTATCTATGACATAATATTATGTACATACAGAACATAATATATGTAAGTACATAACATAGTTATCTATCCAATAATATGTACCATGTATTGCGTACATGATAGATATAACAGTTGTTACTAACTCTAATCCTAATAAACAGTCAAGCAAGTTATGAACTGCCATTCCCATTTTATACTTGAGAAAATGGAGATTTAGAAATATTTAATAACTTACTTAGAATTACACACTCCCCTTGAGAAAGCTTATCTACTTTCTGTATTTACTTTAGCATACCCCCATGATAACAGGGTCCAAAAAATTCAAATGTATAAACTGAGAGATTAATGACAGATTTCATTTAGACTGTATAGTATGTGTCTGTCTCTCCCTCACACACACACACACAGACACACTCAAATCACAAAAGATAATAAAACACTGTACACAACAAAATGCATACTGAACTGACAATGAAGCATCATCATGCCAATCAAACCAAACCCCCTGCTGAGAACACTTAAGTTTATCTCTCTGTTTGGATACAAATGGTTATGGGAAGATAGCTGCCAATGGTCAATCACATGATGTCTTAATTCTTATTATTGTAGGATATATAACCACAGGCTTTCATTATAGTACCTCTAACGTGATGCTTCCCAAATCTCTAGTCTCAGCCTCTGACTCAGCCTGAGTTTCATATCCAAATATCTGACTGCTTTTTTGATGTGTGCCTCATCTCAGTTAATTTACCAATATCCATCCAGAAAACTGGCATCATAACTGATCCGCCTTTCTTCCTGCCGATTCATTAACAAAGTCGGTCTGTTTTCCCTTCTATATTTCTTTGAATTCAACCCCTATGGTACTGCATCAGCTAGTTCAGGCCCTCAGAATTTCTGAAAAGACAACTGAAATAGGATCCTTATATGTAGATCACTCACCCTCAAATCCACACTGCCAGCAGTTATCTAAAATGCACACCAATGTCAGTCTTTTTCTTAAAATACTCTGAACAATTTCCAGTAGATGAAGTCTAATTTTCTTAGCAGGGCAAACAGAACTCTTAAGAGCTATCTATCCATCCTACTTGTACAGAATCAAGCAACAAGTATCAGTCATAAACCATACAGGTCCTTTATTTACCAATTCTCTGCATACGTATATCCTGCATTCATCTTTAACTGAATAGCTGATACTTAATGTTTCCCAACTCAGCTGTTCTTGGAATCTTTCCTCCAACTCCCTTCCTCTACTCTTTTCCTTTACTACATCAACTCTATCTTCCTCCTCCTCCACCATGACTGTAAGGTTTTCCCTGGAAACAGCCCATATGCTTTTATTTAATCAGTCTTCCCATTTAGCACAGTCTACCACATACATAGTAGGTACTAAATGAATGTTTTGTCATCAAATGTTTAAACTGTATTGATAGTAAGTGGTAAGCTAGGATATGAACCCAAGTCTCTATGACTTAAAAGGTTCTTTCCACTACAGCATTCTGACTCCTACTTTGTTATTTGATAATAAAACCCAAATCAACATAAATTAAATGCATAGTATCACAAATATCTTCCAGATTTTTCCTTTGTACTCTAAGATTAAATTTGGGTTTTACATTTTATGCTGAATTATGATGAATTAGAGATACTTCAAACAATATATAACCATATACAATTCTGTATTATGCCACTGAAAAATTTTTAGTAAGCGGTAACTTAGGAAAAAATTAAGCTACAAATAAGAAGAAAATCATAGTCACTTAAGTTATAAAAATAAATATTTAGTACCATCAAACATGTTACCAGAAAAATAAGAAAACTAAGCTTCCAATAAACTAAAAGGGCTGATGTTAATATTATTTACAAAATTATATTTGGATGTTTTGTTACTTAAAAACAGAATGGAATCAAATATGCAACCATTAACCAAAGTAAATGTCGAAGCTTCTGAAAGTCATCTGGTAAATGTCCCAAATATATGATGTAAAACCGCAATGATTTAAATAAATACATTCAACGATAATAAAAACGACGTATAAATCAATGAGTTAATGAACTCAAAATGACTTATGAATGTAATTGTAATTTAAAAATCTCCAAATCCCCAAAAGGATTAGAAATTGGATAACAGAGTTAAGGGTACACACACACACACACACACACACACACACACACAGTTGTTTATCTTACTTTTTGTATTTAAAAATGCAATCGTAAAACAAATTTTCTATAAATTAAGCTAAGTCAGAAGTCATTATTCAGGTACTAAAATAAGGCAGCAGAAATTAATCATTAAAAAGTAATTCTACTTTTTAATATCTACACAGGGCACTCTCTGCCCCTTCCCCCAAACTTCCACCACAAAATTAAAAAAAAAAAGAAAGAAAAGAAAAAAACACACAAGTATACCAAAATGGCTCTTTATGATTTGAAATACAATGGTTCTTTCTTGACAGTTCTTCAATAGAATTTTGGCTCATTACTATTAGTGACCATTTCCTTTTATAATACTGCTTTTAAGGAACAAACATTACTTTCGGTCTTTATTGCAATCAAGTTTTCTATTTGTAATTAAACAAAACTACTTCCTGGGCTAAAATCTGTGCAGAATTAAAGTTGTATGCTTATAATAGTAACAGCTAACATTTAAATTGTGCTTTACTATTTTCCCACATGACGTATTTTACATTATTTCATTCTCCTAATATTTAAAATATTTCTAAGTGCTAGTATTTACAGACTGGAAACAGGTACCTGGCCTCACAAATGCTAACTAGCAAAGTTGAGACTAACCCCAGGTAGCCTGATTTTCTTCAAACGAAAATCCTCTTCGGCCAGTTTTGCATCTTAGTTCTTCATTTTCTTATTAGAGTCTGCAGACCCTATTTTTTCCTCATCACTTAATCTACTAACCATGTGAGAGTACAAGTGAAAACATTCTGCTTTAGCTGACATTCTGTTTCCGATTCATTTCCTCTTAATACAATTAAAAAAACAAAACTAAACTAAAATACTGATCATCTATTTTCTAACTTTACAAGAATATCTTCCTTAGAAATACTGGACTCTCCTCATGCCAAATATAAATAGCCAATGAAACGGCACTTCATTACAACCCAAAACGCTGTTCAAAAGGATTGACTTTACACGAGGATTTCTCCATTCTTACTTCTCTCTCTTCACATAAAGCTATTACTTGAAATTTTAAATATTTAATCTCCTTGTTCTAAAGCCATTTTTCTTCAATCACACACCCTTTCTGTCTCACTATTAAAATGTAACTATTTTCACTGAAGTTCCAGCGCCACCAGGGCTGCACTTCCTAATCCGAGATGACTGCTGCGTTTCTGCGTGTGCGTGAGAATCTTCCAGAAGGTTTGAGTCACATAAGAGCGTCGGCCATCTTGGTTTTCATCTCCCGTGGAGATCTACTCCGTCCGCCTATTAAACTTGAGACGCTGGAGTCCCGCGGAGCCGGGGAGGGGCTGTGTCTGGCTCTAAAGAGGTTTTACATTTCCCAGAGGAAGGCGCTCTATGGGCTTTAAGCGCCCTGGTGACGAGCGCTTCCCGCCTGAGTGGCGCACTCTGCGGGCTCCAACTCCTCTCAAACTACACAGCGTCCGGAAACGACGGCCGACTCCACATCCCAAAGACGGACAGGGGGGCAGGCGTGGGGAGGATTCGAAACCGGTACTTACCAACGCGAGGCGCTGCCTGAATTTTCCTCTGCGGGTTTCAGGAAGACCCTCCGTAGGTTATTTGACATTTTAGTGGGGAGAAAGGGGACACCTCAGCCAAGAAAGTGGGAAGCGTGGGGCCGAGTTTCTCAATGGGGCGAGAACCAAAGCGAGGGAATGTTGGGCTGGAGTTGCCCGCAGCAACTGTGAGGGGTTCGACCTTAACGGAGGGCGACAGCGGGCTCTCCAGAGGGTGTATCCCCAAGCTTCGGAGCGAGGTCGCGCAGCCACCCAGAAACCGGAAGGCTCCTGGCGGTGGACTGCGCCCTCAGCCCTACGCTCAGAGAGAATCGGCGTGCGTCTCCGCCCCCAGAGCCTACGACAACACTCCAGACCCCGCCGGAGCAGGCGCAGGGGGCGTGGCCTTGGTGGCACCGCCCCCAACGGGGCCTGGTCAGTGCTGAAGACTGCGTCAGACCGGCTTGCTGCCCCGCCCACTGAAGCCGGTAGCTGGAGAAAAGCTCGGTCGGGCGTCTTCCGGGGTCGTCACGTCCGTTTGCCAAGGTGACTGGCTCGCTAAAGCCCAACCCTTATGATTCAATCCAATGGCAAGTGATATTTGCTATCTTTTCTTCCGGATCAAGGAACAAATCGCAAAAGAAAGCGCTCCCGACACCTACGCAAAATAAAATGTTTCCGGGGTCAATCTTAAATTTTCTGCTTCGGTGCTCGCCGCTAGTTTGTTTTTCACTCCCGTCAGTGCATTAAAAGACATCGGCGGGCTTTTTTGGAATCATGCACTTGTGGCTTGAGAAAACTTCAAACGCCTGCCTGTGTCCAGCGATTTTTGTTGCTGCTTCTCTGAAGGTTTCCCATTTACTCCTCTTTCCTGAAGCTTTGCCTCTATACTTACGTAACGCTTTCCTCCAGCCCACGTTCATCGAAACTATCACTTACTGTCATAGACCTCCGTTTCTGAAGGGAGATCTTGGAGTTGCATCAGAACATCCATTGTATTCATTCAGTCATTTATTCAGCTGTCCTTTGCAGTTGATGGTCTTTATCTCACACTACTTCAAAATTTTTCCTCTCAGCACTATTAATTATTCCCTCATCTTGACGCCATTGGCAATATACTTTCCTGGTTTTGCTCCTACTTTTTTGTCTACAACTTCTCAGTCTCTTTTGAAGATCTCTCCCTTTTCAAGGGAGTTCCTTACCTCTTGATAACTGATTCTCTTAATGTTTTCAAACTGTCTTGTCTCAATTACTGGTTTTATTCATACTCCTGGCTTGAATTACCACATCCACCCATTATTTTACCAGTAAACACATATGTGTCCTTGGCACTGATTTAAGTGTTTTACAAAAGTAATTTACTCCTAACAACTAATAAAAGAATGATTATATGCAGATGAAGAAACGGATGCTCAGAGAGGGTGAACAAGTTTTTAGAGGTCATAGAGCTTGTGAGTGATGGAGCCAGGCTCCAAATCCAGGTTGTCTGGCCAAACACACCATGTACTTTACTACTGCATTATGCTGCCATGTGACTCATAAATTTATGTTCCCAGTTCTGATTTCTCTGAGATCTATACCTGGATGTTCAAGTGAATTGTTGAGATATCCTTTTTGCTATTTTAAAAGCCCCTTCAAATGAAACATGTTCAAAACCACATTTCTGACTTGCTTCTCTTCCCCCCACTACACATTTTCTTTTATCAGTGCTATCTCTAGAAAGAAAGAAAACAAAAACTTCCTTCTATTAAAGTTGCCAAAATTCCAGTGTCATCCTTAACACCTTCCTCTTTTTATTCCAAAATATATAATTCACCAACTTTTGCAGATTTTATCTTCTACCTATCTTACAAGTCTGCTTTATATTTCTATTACTACTACTATAGAGCAAGCTTACTTGGTCTAGTGAAGCTTTAACTGATACCCTTACATCCATTTTTTTTTTTTTTTTTTTTTTTTTTTTTTTTTTTTAAGAGGGAGCCTCGCTGTCGCCCAGGCTGGAGTGCAGTGGTGCAATCTCAGCTGACTGCAAGCTCCGCCTCCCGGGTTCAAGCTATTCTCCTGCCTCAGACTCCCAAGTAGCTGGGACTACAGGCGCCCGCCACCACACCCAGCTAATTTTTTGTATTTTTATTAGAGACAGGGTTTCACCATGTTAGCCAGGATGGTCTTGATCTCCTGACCTCGTGATCCACCCGCCTCAGCCTCCCAAAGTGCTGGGATTACAAGCATGAGCCTCATATCCACTCTTGTATTCCTCTAAATGCTGCAGCCAGAGATACCATATGGAAACACAAATCTGATGGTGTCATCTCACTGCATTTAAAAAAAAAAAAAATCAGTTTCCCCATTGCTTTTATGATAAGGATCAAAATCCTTGATTCTTTTCCTTTTTTTTTTCTTTTTTCTTTCTTTCTTTTTTTTTTTTTTTTTTTTTCTTTTTTCTTTGTAGACAGGGTCTCAGTCTGTCACGCCAGGCTGGAGTGCAGTGGTATGATTTCAGCTCACTGCAACCTCCGCCTCCTGGATTCAAGCGATTCTCGTGCCTCAGTCTCCTGAGTAGCTGGGATTACAGGTGCGCACTACCATGCCTGGCTCATTTTTTGTATTTTTAGTAGAGACAGGGTTTCACCATGTTGGCTAGGTTGGTGTCTAACTCCTGACCTCAAATAATCTGCCTGCCTTGGCATCCAAAAGTGCTGGGATTACAGGCACTTTTGAGCCACTGTGCCCAGCCAAAATCTTTGATTCTAATCAAGCTGTTGAACTAGTACAGACTGCTGACACCCAGATAAATTTAAAAAAAAAAAAGGAAGTTTAGATTTTTAGGAATTAACAGCAACAACCACCACACACACACACACACAAAAAAAAAGCAGCTGTGAAAATTCCAATCTGTGGGAAATTTTCAGAACTGGTATGTGAGTGTATAGATTGTTACAGGCTAAAGCCAAGGGCCAGCACAGGCAGCAGAGGGTGCAGGAAATTATTTTAATTTTTCGTTGCAACAGGTATGATCATTAATTGCCCTTTGAAAATAAACCTGTAGCAATAGCCAAACTCCTGGTATAAACAGGATAAAGTCAAGGCAGGAGAAACCCGTGCTAAAGTAAGGCACTGATGAAAATAGATGCAGTATTACCAGCCAATGTTGGGAAGTCACTACTCCATCCTTTCCACAAAACTGCCCTGGATAGTACATTATAAATAAGTAACTTGACTTTTATCAGTGAGGTCTTGCACTACAATTTAAATATAACTCTGACCATGGAAATTGCCTTCTGGAGTGGAAGGTAACTGGTATGATCAGCAGTGCTTCTTTGAATTCCTTGGGACATACACGTTTTCTTCTACATTCATTGGGAAATGCAGACTGAGGCTTAAATGTCTTTCTTTCTTTCTTTTCTTTCTTTCTTTTTTTTTTTTTTTTTTTTTTTGTGGTGGTGGTTGTTGTTGTTGAGACAGAGTCTCGCTCTGTCACCCAGGCTGGAGTGCAGTGGCGTGATCTCAGTTCACTGCAACCTTCGCCTCTCAGGTTCAAGCGATTCTCCTGCTTCAGCCTCCCGATTAGCTGGGACTACTCGTGCGCATCACCTCAAAATGCAGTTAATAAATACTCGTTTAAAGACATATTTAGAAATGAAATGACCTGTTACTAAATTAGCATTACAAAAACAGATCAAAAATGTTAAACGTACAACCAAGTTACATGGAAAATTAAAGTAATAGAAAACTACAGTAGACCCTACTTATCCAGTTTTGTTTTTTGTGGTTTCACTTACCCATGGTCAACCATGGTTCAAAAATATTACATGAAAATTCCAGAAATTCACAAGTATTAACTTGTGTGCCATTCAGGGTAGCATGATGAAATCTTGAGCTGTCCTTTTTTGCCCACCAGGGTGTGAGTCATCCCTTTCTCTAGCATATCCCCACCAGTTAGTTACTTAGGTGCTATGTTGGTTTTCAGATCCACTGTCATGGTATCACAATGTTTATGTTCAAGTAACCCTTATTTACTTAAAAATGGCCCAAAGTACATGAGTAGTGATGCTAGCATGTTGTTCTATTTTTATTATTAGTTGTTATTAATCTCTTATTATGCCTAAATTATAAATTAAACGTTATTATAGGTATGTATGTATAAGAAAATATATGTAGCACATATTCAGTCTGGTACTATTCATGGTTTTAAGCATTCACTGGGAGTCTTGAAACATATCCCCCACAGATATACTTCTGTATATCAGTGAAAATCGGAAAAAAATGAACATTTTTGGGGGATGAGAGTGAAACCAAATATGAACCAAAATAAGCACACTAGATGAGATAAATAGTTGAATGCATGCAGCTGAATAAAGAATTAGGAGACTGATAGAAGAGAGTAAAGAAAATGTTGGAAGGCAGTAGGAAAGGATAAAAAGAGAGCAAATATAAAAATAAAAGTTACAATTTGTGTAATATAAAAGTAGAAGTTTCAATATCTGGAAAATAGGATTGCAGAAGGACAGAAATTAAAACAAATATTTTTTAAATCTGAAAGCTCTTTTTCCCAGAATTAAAGAAAACAGAAAGATGTCAGTTAAAGTGTGTCCTAAGGCACCAAGAGAAATAAGAAAAAAAAACCATGCCTTAAGAAATTAAAACTAGAATATCAAAAAGAAAAAAAATAAAGCTTTCAGGGAGGAAAAATGTATTATTTTCTGCATAGCAAATAACCATATATTTCTGCATGAAAAATAACCATCAATTCGGCAGCTAGAAATAACAAATGTCACTTAGGAATCTAGGCACAGCTTAGTCAGGTCCTCTGCTATAGAGCCATTTACAAGGCTGCAATCAAGGTGTTGGTCAGGGCTACTGTCTCATCTGAAGGCTCAACTAGAGAAGGAGCCAATTTCAAGTTCTTTTATTGTTGGAGGGATTCAGTTCTTTGCAGCAGTTGGACTGAGGGCCTATGTTTCTTGCTGGTTGTTGGCCAAAGGCTGCTGCCCTCAGTTCCTTGTCACATGGGCTGCCAAAGATAAACCCAACAGGACATTAGTTAAAACACTGAAAACAGATTTTATTCAGTAATTACTGATAGTAAGAGAAACAGCTGAGTTCCACTTTTATTTGTGCACAGGTGATCGGGTATTTTAAAGGGAAAATGAGGGACCCATGAGCAGAGGGTCAAGAAAAGTCAGAGAAGTAAAAAATTACAAAAGATTGGTCAACATAAATGCATCTAGGCCAGCTGTGTCTGCTATCTGGCAGTTACTGAAGTTACGACTCTCTTTTCTTAGAAACTGAGAGACAGGGGTCTTATCCTTCCTGATGATTACATTTCAAAGAAATGTCCTTCAGTTTCTTCAGAAAGACACTTCTGAGTTGTAGGAGTTACATATACATTTCAAAGGAAAATGAAAAGGATGCATAACTATAAGCCCTTTTTAGTAAATGTTCTAAGAAAGAACTTATACATGCAACAAACAAGCATATTTCAATAAAATTCAATACTCCTTTATGTCAAAAACTCTCAGCAAATGAGGTATTGAAGGAACATACCTCAAAATAATAAGAGCTACATACGACAAAGCCAGAGACAACATCATACTATTTGGGCAAAAGCTGGAAGCATTCCCTGTGAAAACCAGCATAAAACAAGGATACCCTCTCTCACCACTCCTATTCAATATAGTATTGAAAGTCCTGGCCAGTGCAGTCATGCAAGAGAAAGAAAGAAAGGCCATCCAAACAGGAAGAGAGGAAGTCAAACTATCTCTGTCAGCCGATGGCACAATGCTATATTTAGAAAACTCCATAGCCTCAGCCCAAAAGCTCCTTCAGCTGATAAACAACTTCAGCAAAGTCTTAGGATACAAAATTAATGTACAGAAATCATTAGTATTTCTATACACCAACAACAGTGATGCGGAGAGCCAAATTAGGAATGCAATCCCATTCACAATTGCCACAAAAAGAAAAAAGTGTCTAGGAATACAGCAAACCAGAGAGGTGAACGATCTCTACAAGGGGAACTACAAAACACTGCTCAAAGAAATCAGAGATGACACAAACAAATGGAAAAACATTCCATACTCATGGATAGGAAGAATCAATATAGTTAAAATGGCCGTACTGCTCAAAGAAATTTATAGATTCAAGGGTATTCCTATTAAACAACAATGATGTTCTTCAAGGAGCTAGAAAAAACTATTTAAAAATTCGTATGAAACCAAAAAAGAGCCTGAATAGCCAAGGCAAGCCTAAGCAAAAAGAACAAAGCTGGGGGTATCATACTAACAGACTTCAATCTATACTACAGGTTACAGTCACCAAAACAGCATGGTGTTGGTATAAAAACAGACACATATATCAATGGGATAGAATAGAGAGTCCTGAAATAAGGCTGTACACCTACAGTTATCTGATCTTTGACAAAGCTGACACAAACAAGCCATGGGGAAAAAACTCCCTTATTAATAAATGGTGCTGGGATAATAGGCTAGCCATATGCAGAAGATTGAAGCTAGGTGCCTTCCTTACACCATATACAAAAATCAACGCAAGATGGATTAAGGACTTTCATGTAAAACTCAAAACTTTAAAAATCCTGGAAGACAACCTAGGCAATACCATCCGAGACATAGGAATGGGCAAAGACACAAAAAGCAATCACAACAACAGCAAACATTGACAAATGGGATCTAACTAAACTGTAGAACTTCTTCACCGCAAAAGAACTATCAACAGTGTAACTAGACAATCTACAGAATGAGAGATAATATTTCCAAACTATTCAGTTGACAAAGGTCTAATATCCAGCATCTATAGGGAATTTAAACACGTTTACAAGAGAAAAACAAGCCCATTAAAAAGTTGGCAGAGGACATGAACAGACACTCTTCAAAAGAAGACATACATGCGACAAACAAGCATGTGAAAAAAAGCTCAACATTGCTAAGCAGTAGAGAAATGCAAATCAAACCCACTATGAGATACCATTTTGCACCAGTCGGAATGGCTATAAAAAGTCAAAAAATAACAGATGCTGGTGAAGATGTGGAGAAGAAGAAACACTTATACACTGTGGTGGGAGTGTAAATTAAATCAACCAGTGTGGAAAACAGTGTGGTGATTCCTCAGAGACCCAAAACCAGAGCTACTTCTTGACCCAGCAATCCCATTACTTGGTATGTGCCCAGAGGAATATAAATTATTCTACCATAAAGACACATGCACACAGATATTCATTGCAACACTATTCATAATAGCAAAGACATGGAATCAACCTAAATGCCCATCAATGGTAGACTGGATAAAGAAAATGTGGTACATATGCACCATAGAATACTATGCAGCCATAAAAAAGGGTGAGATCATGTACTTTGCAGCAACATAGATGGGGCTAGAGGCCATTATCCTTAGCAATCTAACACAGGAACAGAAAATCAAATACCAAATGTTCCCATTTTTAAGTGGGAGTTAAATGATGAGAACACACGGCCCCATAGAGAACAAGAGACATGAGGCCTATTGTAGGGTTGGGGGAGTGAGAAGGAAGAACATCAGGAAAACTAACTAATGGAGACTGGGATTACTACCTGGGCGATGAAATAAACTGTACAACAAATTCCCGTGACACAAGTTTACCTATATAACAAACCTGCACATGTACCCTTTAACTTAAAACTTACATTAAAAAAAACAAAAACACTCCCACACATTTCAAAAGGACAATGAGCCACACTCATCCACATAAGGCATTGCAACTTTTCATGTTAATTCAGTTAAACCCCCCGCCTACTACTTAATAATTCACAAGCTGCAGCTCTTCAAATTGTCGTCTTGGCTACTCAGTCCTCTGTATCCTCTCCCTTTAATTTTCCCCTCTCTCCTCTTTGTTTATTTGTATTTGCCTCCATGTTCTTCCTTTTTATCTCTTATTTCTTTCACCTTTTCTATCTCTCTTTTGTTTCTTCCTTACACAGGCTGGGTGGTAGGTGTAGGAGCTGGGTGCAGTGCAAGAGCATGGGCATACACTTCCAAAAGCAAATTTGAGGTCTTTTACAATGTAAAATATCCTGTCCACGTATTATTTATGTATTTACTAATCATTTAACATGTTAAAAACTGTACTTCCATTTTTTGGCAGTTGCTGTATTTTTGTTTAATGTATCAGTATTTTATATTGTTTCCCTAACTTCAGTTTCCCATGAACCCTGGGGTTTTTATTGTATGATTCTGCATAATGTGGTGATGTTAGGAATGGATATGTCATGTTATATCAGAACTACCTACAAAGATAATTTTAAAACCTTTGTAAAGCCACTTTGGGTGAGATGAGCAACAGGGGCTGGATTTACTCTCCTACTTGAAGCAATGTCTATAGCAAAAACAACAGCAACAAAACAGACAAAAATGTGCGAAACAGTACCTTTTAAGATACTGGAATGAGGCAATGATAGACAGTGATTTTGAAATATGGGAAAAAATGAGGTAAGCATTACCATTGCCTCATTTTACCATCTTGAGAGATTTTCAGCCTACAGCTCAAGGAAGAGGAACTGAGGCAGAGCCTGTCAGACTAGCTGTGTTGAGGGAATGGAGTTGAGTCCTGGGAAACCAAGGAAGCCAAAGTTGATAGGACAGACTATCAAAGAGAAGAGATAACTGCATGGAAGGAGATATATGTGTGTGTGGTGGTGGTGAGTTGGTGGTGTGAAGAGAGAGAGAGAGGGGGAAGAAGAGATTTATTATGGAAATTGTTTCATGTGATTATAGTGGTCAAGAAGTTCCACCATCTGCCATTTGGAAGTTGGATAACCAGGAAAGCCAGTGGTGTAATTCAGTCTGGATCTAAGGATTGAAGAGCCAGAGGAGCCAATGGTATAACTCTCAGTTTGACTCCAAGGCCTAAGAACCCGGGAATGGGAAGGGGAGTGCAGGTGTAAGTCTCAAAGTCGTAGGGCCCAAAAACCAGGAGTGCTGATGTCTGATGGCAGAAGTGGAGGAGCCTATCTCAAGAAAAGAAGGAATTCATCCTTCTTCCATATTTTTGTTCTATTCAGACCCTCAACTGATGGGATGATGCCTTGGTGAGGGTAGATCTTTTTATTTAGACTACTGGTTCAAATGCTAATCTACTCCAAAGACACCCTTACAGGCACACATAGTAATAACGTGTTGCCAGTTATCTGGGCATCCCTTAGCCGAGACAAACTGATACATAAAATTAACCAGTACAGTTCATGTGGAATATTCAGTAGAGTACTGACAAGCGTTTGTCTGTAATGAAACTCAATGCTAGGGAATGAACTATCAAAAAGGATAAGAAGGAATAGTACCTAACACACATGGCTGGAAACAGTGCCTTTTCCCACCACAGACTGGAAAAATTCATATTTCATATGTGTGGAATAGAGTACTGCTACACTCCAGATGTACCTAACAAATCACAAAAACAAGATCTGAAAGTATCAAACTTTTTCCAAATAAAATAACTGTATCTCAAAACAAAACTCAAGAGAATGTATAGCAATACAAAAATATCCAGCACCCAACAAGGTAATATTTACAATGTTAGAGCCTAATCAAAGATTACCAGGCATACAGAGGCAATACAACATCCACAATGAAAATAATCAGTCAAAACAGACCAAGATATTGGAATTAGCAAATAGGGATATTAATACAAATATTACAACTGTATACTCTATGTTCAAAAAGTTAAGTAAACATATAGAGGATATTTTTAAAATTCAAATAAAATTTCCAAAGAGGAAAGCTATCGTGATGAAATAGGAAAATACACTTTACCTCATTTTTATGATGATTTTGACCTCATTTACTTTATTGAATTCAGCCAACTCTTCTTTTATTTTACGGTTTTTTGTTTGTTGGTTGGTTTTTTGTTTTGTTTTTTAGACAGAATTTCACTCTCATCGCCCAGGCTGGAGTGCAGTGGCACGATCTCTGCTCACTGCAACCACTACCTCCTGGGTTCAAGGGATTCTCCTGCCTCAGCCTCCCAAGTAGCTGTAATGACAGGCCTGTGCCATCACACCCAGCTAATTTTTTTATTTTTAGTAGAGACGGAGTTTCACCATGTTGGCCAGGCTGGTCTCGAACTGCTGACCTCATGTGATCCACCTGCCTCGGCCTCCCAAAGTGCTGGGATTACAGGTGTGACTCACTGCGCCCAGCCATATTTGTTTTTATGTCCACTTCTGCTATGAGCTTTGAATTTCTCAAGTATTTTTACTGTTTTATGAGGTCTTACATTTTTCTTTTGCCTCATGCTTGATTTGGGAAGAAGCTTTTATCACCAAAGTGTTTTGATTCTAATTTTATGATTGTGTTCACAGTACCTATATATGAATATTGACAGGCACTTTCAGTTCATTTTTAAATAAAATACTTTCCTGCACAGCAGTTAAAAAAAGAAAAATACACTTTATTGCGTTAATGGAAGATTATATCTTACAGAAGAAATAATAACTGAGCATTAAGCTTAGTCCCTGATGTGGTTCTCTTTGTATTTATCTTGTTTGGTGTTTATAGGGAATTTTGAACCTATATTTTGTAAACTTAAAAAAAATTGGCCAGGCGCGGTGGCTCACACCTGTAATCCCAGCACTTTGGGAGGCCAAGGCGGGTGGATCATGAGGTCAGGAGATTGAGACCATCCTGGCTAACACGGTGAAACTCCATCTCTACTAAAAATACAAAAAATTAGCTGGGCATGGTGGTGGGTGCCTGTAGTCCCACCTACTCGGGAGGCTGAGGCAGGAGAATGGCGTGAACCCGGGAGGCAGAGCTTGCAGTGACCCGAGACGGCGCCACTGCACTCCAGCCTGGGCAACAGAGCGAGACTCCGTCTCAAAAAAAGTAAGAAAATAAATTTATATGACTGTTCTAGGATATAATTCCATAGTTTAGTTAAATCTTTACTCTTCTTTGCTAAAAATGCCTCAAAGAGTTTTTACACTCATTTCTTAAGCAATTTCTTTCCAATTTTCAAAAATTATTCACCAGTATTTCTTCAAATACTATACCTTTTGCTTACTCTCTCGCTTCTATCTTGACTCCAATTACCCATATGTTAGCCCTTTTATCAATGCCCCATGTGTCTCTTATGTTTTATTCAATATTTTATATCTCCTTTTATATTCTTGATTCTTTTATATTTCCCAGTTCACTAATCATCTGAAAAATCCTATCTAATGAACTATTTACTAACCTATTAAATTCTTATTTTAATTATAGTAGTTTTCCATTTTAGAACTTTCATTTGACTCTTTTTTTATATTTCATATCTCTGATCAAGTTTTACATTTTAAATCTATATTTATGTGTCAATTAATAATAATATAAAATATCTGTTAATGCCAAATCTTTTCTGAGTCTGTTTTTATTGTCTATTTTACTCTTTGTTTTTGTCTTTTTGCTTATGTTGTATAAGATGTCTCACAATTTGTACTGGGTGCTAAACATTCTCCATGAAAACTTTAAGGAATTAAGTCCTCTTCTAAGTACTAATGACCATATCAATCCTGCCGAGGGTTGAGTTGAGACTTTGTTATGACTACTCCATTTCAATTTATTACTACTTATAGAGAATGGTCCATATTTCTAGAGTGTGATCATTCTGGGATCTCAATTGAAAACCCAGTTTTTACCAAAACCCCTTTACCTTGGCAAATTTTGAACTCCAATCTCTGTCTCATCAGTACAACATAATTGCTGAAACTTCTGTACAGTTTGTTAGCCTCCTAGCTGCTGTTTTCTGCTGGATTTATTGGATTCCTGGCCCTTAATGTGAAGCTCAGAATTTGGCCAGTGATTTGAGGTAAATTTGTAGTTGGCTTCTTTCTCTATGATTTATTCCCCTTTGGGAATTTGCTTAAGTCCCAGCCACTTGGCATCTCTGAATTCTGATCTCTGCTTCCTCTTTACAATATGACTATGCTGTATACTTTGACTATAGTCCTCATGTTAAAATTTTTTCAAAAAACAGGTCAGGATAAATGTGAATCTTTTCTCTTATGCTTTCCTTCTCTCAAGGACCATGGTTCCTCAACTCCTGACATTATCGATTACTCCTCAATGCCTTAAACCATTGTCTTATATAGACTGTTCACATGCACACACACACACACACACACGTATATGCTTGTATGTGTATATGTAAAAAGGGTTACTAAAATATAAGCTACTCCATCCTGGTCAGAACTAAAAGTTTTCTCAAGAAAATATATTGATTCTGTAATTTCAATATTTATAAATTTCCTTTCTAGGATATCTAGTTCATTTTTTATTCTGTTAATTGTCTAAAGTTTTTGGTACATGTTTGTTTTCCAACTTTAATTTTATTCAGTAAATATATTTTTTATAGTTTGACTCTGATTATTTCAGTATCTAATATCCTTGAGAAGCTTATTAGGCATCATTTCTGATTATAATTTCTGAATGCAAGATCAGGTTTTTTGGAAATTTATATTAATTTTCTAGTCTTTTTATAAGTTTTTCATTATAGATTTATAAAAATTAAAAGTCTAGCCTTTCATTCCTCCATAGATAATTTGCATTTTCTTTTAAAAATAAGATTTTAAACATTAAAGTATTATTTACATACAATAAACTAGAGAAATCTTAGGTACACAGCTCAGCAAATTTTCACTTATGAACACATCCATGTAGAGTATTTTCTTTTCTTTTCTTTTTTTTTTTTTTTGAGATGCAGTTTCACTCTGTTGCCCAGGCTGGATTGCAGTCACATGATCTAGGCTCACTACAACCTCTGCCTCCTGGGTTCAAGTGATTCTTCTGCTTCAGCCTCCCGAGTAGCTGGGATTACAGGCATGCGCCACCACACGCAGCTAATTTTTCTAGTTTTAGTAGAGATGGGGTTTCGCCATGTTGCTCAGGCTGGTCTTGAAGTCCTGACCTCAAGTGATCCGCCCACCTTGGCATCCCAAAGCGCTGGGATTACAGGTGTGAGCCACTGTGCCTGGCCCATGTAGAACAGTTTTTGGACTGCAAAAGGCTCCATGTTGTATGTTGCCACTCAACACTCCATCAGTAAGGAAAAGCACTATTCACACTACTATCACATGGGTTAACTTTGCCTCTTCTTATAAGGACACCAGTAAGATAGGATTAGGGCCTATAAAAGTAATTGGCTTTTATATAGAAAAAATTTATAGCATATCATGGATTCTTTTGCTCAACATTACATCTGTGATATTTGTCTGTGTTGTTACATTTAGCAGCAGTTTGTTTTTTCTTTGGTATGTAATATTCCATTATATAAGGCCATAAGTTATTTATTCTTCCTAATAATGATGGAAATTTGTGTTCTTTCTAGCTTTTGGCTATTTGCATTTTCTTTTGCCAGTCTTTGTAGGAAGATGCCCATGTCAGAGTACTTTAAATGATATACTTGATTTTTTTAGGACCACATAGGTAACTTTAAGTTTCCCTTCACTGGTGACAAAGGTAAAACAAGCATTATCTCTTGCCAAATCCTTCACACAGATCCCTGAGTTGTTTACACTTACACTGAGGGTTTGCCACTTTGGGATCCAAGCATTGTAGAGGGAAGGAGCCTCCTTTTAGATTCCTACCTTGGATAGGATCTATATTTTATCTGCTTTTCCCTATTCCCTGAATTACTTCTATGGGCTGAATTGGATTCCACCAAAATTCATATGCTGAAGCCCTAACTGATCTTTGTGGAATATCAGTTGGCTGTAAATATGTGGCATTATTTCTGAGTTCTCTATTCTGTTCTAATCTGACACATTGATCTATGTGTCTATTTTTATACCAGTACCATGCCGTTTGGGTTATTATAGCCTTGGAATATAATTTGAAGTCAAGTAATGTGATACCTCCAGCTTTGTTCCTTTTTGGTTAGAATTGGTTTGGATAATCAGGCTGTTTTTTGGTTCCAAATGAATTTTAGGATTGTTTTTTCAAATTCTTTGAAAAATGACATTGATATTTTGATAGTGCATTGAATCTACAGATTTCTTTGGGCAGTATGGTCATTTTAATTATATTAATTCTTCTGATCCATGAGCATGTTTTTCTATTTATTTGTGTTATCAACAATTTATTGGCCAGGCGCGGTGGCTCAAGCCTGTAATCCCAGCACTTTGGGAGGCCGAGACGGGTGGATCACGAGGTCAGGAGATCGAGACCATCCTGGCTGACACGGTGAAACCCCGTCTCTACTAAAAAAGACAGAAAACTAGCCGGGCGAGGTGGCGGGCGCCTGTAGTCCCAGCTGCTCGGGAGGCTGAGGCAGGAGAATGGCGTGAACCCAGGAGGCGGAGCTTGCAGTGAGCTGAGATCCGGCCACTGCACTACAGCCTGGGCGGCAGAGCGAGACTCCGTCTCAAAAAAAAAAAAAAACAATTTATTTCATTAGTATTTTGTAGTTTTTCTTATGGCAATCTTTCACTTCCTTGGTTAAATTTGTTCCTAGATATTTCATTTTATTTTTTTGTAGCTATTGTAAATGAGATTGATTTCCTGATTTTATTCTCAGCTAGTTATTGGTGCATGGAAACACCACTGATTTTGTATGCTGATTTTATATCCTGCAACTTTACCCAATTCATTTATCAAATCTGAGAGTTTTTTGGTGGAGCACATGTTTTTGGAAAAATTGCACTGATAGACTTGCTTGATGCAGTGTTGCCACAAACCTGCAATTTGTAAATTAAAAAAAAAAAATGCGGATATCTGCAAAGTGCAATAAAATGAAGCACACTAACATGAGGTATGCCTGTAAATGACTTTCTGGGAAAGGCAAAACTCTGGAGACAGTGTAAAGATCAGTGGTTGCTGGGGCTAGGGAGAAGAGAGGGGAATTTAAGTATAGCACCAATTTCTAAGGCAGTGAAATAATTATTCTGTGAATCTATAATGCTGGATACATGTCATCATACATTTGTCAAAATCTATAGAATGTACAACACCATGAGTGAATCCTAATGTAAGCTATGGACTTTAGTTAATAATAATGTATTATTGGCTCATCAATTGTAAAAAATATACCACAATAATGCAAAATGTTAATAACAGGGAATTAAAAGTGAGTGATAAAGGGTATATGGGAACTTTGTACGTTCAGCTCAATTTTTTTCCATTTATCTAAAGCTGCTGAGAAAGAAAGCCTATTGATCAAAAACATTAATGGAATACCTCTCAAGCTGTATTTAAAGGAAAACTTATGGCTGTAAATTTCTATATTAGAAAAAGGAAAAAAGTATCAAATCAATGACATCAGTTTGCTTGTGTTAATCAGGATTCTCCAGAGAAATAGAATCAATAGAAGAATATATATGTATATGACAAGGTCTCACTCTGTTGCCCAGGCTGGAGTGCAGTGATATGATTATACCTCACTATAACCTTATAACCTCCAACTTCTGGGCTCAAGCAACCCTCCTGCCTAAGCCTTATGAGTAGCTAGGACTACAGATGTGTGTCACCATGCCTGAATAATTTTTTGTTTGTTTGTTTTTTATATAGATAGGGTCTCTCTATGTTGCCCAGGCTAGTCTCAAACTCCTGGCCTTAACTGATATTCTTTCCTTGGCCTTCCAAAGTGCTAGGATAACAGGAATGAGTCACCATACCAGATCTGTATATATTTATTTATTCACAATGTCGTGCAAAACATTCTTTTTTTTTTTTTTTTTTTTTTGAGACAGAGTCTCGCACTGGCACCTGGGCTGGAGCGCAATGGTGCAATGTTGCCTGACTGCAACTTCTGCCTCCCAGGTTCAAGCGATTCTGCTGCCTTGGCCTCCTGAGTAGTTGGGATTACAGGTGCCTGCCACCACGCCTGGCTAATCTTTTGTATTTTAGTAGAGACGGGATATTTCCATGTTAGCCAGGCTGATCTCAAACTCCTGACCTCAAGTGATCCACCTGCCTTGGCCTCCCAAAGTGCTGGGATTACAGGTGTGAGCCACCGCACCGGTCCTGCAAAGCATTTTTATCATCTCAAGGATATGTTATGTCTATTAGCAGTCAGCTTCCATTTCCCCCTCTCCCAAGCTCCTGGAAACCACTAATCTGCTTTTGCTCTCTACAGATTTACCTAATCTGGGTATTTCATATAAATGAAATCTTAGTATGTTACCATCTGTGTTTGGCTCCTGTTACTTAGCATAATATTTTCTAGGCACATATCTGTTGTAGCATGTATCAATACTTCATTTTTATGGTTGAATAATATTCTATTGAATGGATATACCACACGCTCTTCATGCATTCACCTTTTGATGGCCATCTGCATTATTTCCACCTATTGGCCATTGTGAATAGTGCTGCTATAAACATTGATGTACAGTTTTTTGTTTGAACACCTATTTTTAATTCTCTGAAATTACTGGGTCATATGGTAATTTTCTGTTTAACTTTCTGAGAAACTGCTAACTTATTTTAGCAGTGGCTACATCATTTTACATTCTCAGCAAACAATGTATGGGTGTTCAAGTTCCTCCACATGTTTGTCAACACTTGACATTTTTCTATTTTTAAAAATTGTAGTCATTCTAGTGGGTGAAGAGGTTTTGACTGGCATTTTCCCAGTGACTAATAATATTGAGCATCTTTTATGAGCTTATTGATCATTCGTATATCTTCTCTGGAGAAATGTCCACTCAAATCATTTGCCCATTTTTGAATTGATTTCTTAAAAAATGTTAAGTTGTAGGAGTTCTTTATATATTCTGGATATGAATCCCTTATCAGTCATATAATTTGCAAATATTTCTCCCATCCATTAGATTGCCTTTTTGTTTTCTGTTCTGTTTACTTTCAGGTGATGGTTGGTCAGGTATGGCCGCAAGATGGGGGAAAAGAAGAGGTTCAGGAAAACAAAGTTTATTACATCATGGACCCGAAAGAGTAACTGCCTGTCAAGAGGGGTTCACATAGGAAGAGCACCAAGGGAGTGGGCTCAACCATGCAGAAGGGAGTCAAAAAAGAGAGAAGACCCACGCATAAGTGCCTCTATTAAGGGCCACGGTGGAGTAAATACGCAAAAGGCACAAAAGGATTTCATTGGTGCATTAGAAAGTTGGTAGATCACAGTCAGGGAGGACAAGAAAGGAAACTTGTGACAGAAGCCAACCTTACCACACAGGTACACCTGGTTACTTGGGCGTGGTGTTCATAGCCTCTTTGTGGGGATGTTGAGGCAGCAAGAAAATATAAAGTTTTTAAATTTACAATACTTTCAACCCTGTGGTGCCTCAACATCTTTAACAATACTAATTGGGAGGAAGACTGCTTGCCACCTGGATTGTGGAGATGTTAAAGGTGACTAGCTAGCCACTGAAGGCAAACTTTGATACAGATGACAACTAGGAGACGTTCTATTAGCCATATGGCAAGTGGTTGGAACTCAGTTCACAACCAGGCACATGGCCTTGTGCGAGAAAGCCAAGAGAACAGGTCAGATCCCTGTGTATTTAAGGAAATACATTGGTAGATTTTGGTTATTTTTGGTTCTTTACTTCTTAGCCTATTCCTCGTAGCTTGGCCTGTACCTGTCCAGAGTTATTAATGTATATATGGCAGGAGGTGCCTTGCATGGCACAAACCCCTCTCTCCCCTGGCTAGTGAGTAGTCAAGAGCAGTGTGCTATCCATTATCACTCGGGCTAGAGACAAATGGGCTTGTTGTGTAAAGGACAACGGTTCATGTAGCCTTTGAATATGATCTGAAAAGGCCTATGATCTGAAAGGTTCTGGTTGCCAGCTAAGATTTTATTTTGTATGCAAAGGCTGCTGTTCTGGTGCCAACACTGGCAGCTCCTGTGGCTATGGTAAGCCCTATTAAGATGGGAATAAATATTATCTGTTTTGCCTGATGTTTTGGGGTTGATGGAAATGAGCAGTTAGCTGGTTGATAAAGAACTAGGAGAATCCTCAGTATAACCACTGTACATGGGGGTATGGTTTTATTCGGAAAAATGTGGGGGATTAAGCAAGGAAACTATATAAGGTGCTATGACTATGAGTTTGGGCCACAATAGAGCCTGAAAGTGCTGTTATTTAGAGCATAATGTACCTATAAAGATATTATAAGGAGGTTGAAGGCCCCAATGTGGAGAACTGGCCAAGTTTAATGGGCTCCTGGGCACAAGTGGTAAGCCTATGGGGGTAACTTGATTATAATGTGCAGCTGTCCCTGGTGAGTATAGCTAGAAATGAAGGTAGCTGGTATATTTAAGCAGATGTGAAATTTAAGAATTTTATTGTAAGCTATGATAGAACTTGGCCTAATGTGGTGTCAGCAGGAAAGTCATTAAGGTGGGCCCATGCCCAATGGGACTTGGTGGTAGGCTCAACAGTTGTGAAGGGCTATGGCCATGGCTGAAACTTTGGCAGCTTGTACATATGTGTTGGAGATCTTGGTCTGTACCAGGTTAGTGTAGTGGTTGTTGTGACATCAGTGTGAAGAAGTCAGGAAGTAGAGGTATTTATGGGTCTGGTATCTGTGGGTGTAGTTTCCTGGGCACCAGCCTCAAGAGTGCTGGGGTGCATGGCTGTTTCTGCCATGGTTGGCATTGCAGGCAAACAGAAATCGCAGAAAATCATTAGAAGTGCACATAGGAATAGAAAATCTGGAGGGTACGTGGCTAGGCATGGCACAGAAGACGTATTAGGAGAAACTCTACCCTGAGTGGCATTCAAGATGAAATGCTTTGCATCCCACAGAGGCTTAATGCACTCTAGGGCTGCTTTGCAATAGTAGGACTTTGAACTCATAGTTTCACAGGCAGGTGTCAGCAGGGCAGGATCCAGGGTCAAACAAGTAACAATCTCAAGGAAATAGTCTTCCCAGCGTTCATATTCACATTGGGCAATATAAGGTTGCAGTATATTTGGATCAGCCATGGATAGCAGGGGAATCAAGACTGAGCACTGAGTGTGGGAGTTGTTTAAAGGGGATGTCTAAAACAGTCCAAGTCTGGAGCAGAAGCAGTTGTCTGAAGTGAAATCAATTCCACTGGCAAGCACTTGGGTTGGGATGACATTGTCTGAGATGATGTCATATCTATCAATGACCTCTTGGATTGGGTTGATGTCAGGAGCAATCCAGGAAAAGGGTGTCCCTACCATGTAGCAATCCATAGGGGATAAAAGGGAGCGTCTAAGGACTAAGAATTATGGTAACATGTGAAGGTCTTGCCCAAAATAGATTCACAGGTGACTCTGCAGCTGCTGGAGACACAGATGTCGTCTTCTTCTTCTTCTTCTTCTTCTTCTTCTTCCTCTTCCTCTTCCTCTTCCTCTTCCTCTTCCTCCTCTTCTTCTTCTTCTTCTTCTTCTTCTTCTTCTTCTTCTTCTTCTTCTTCTTCTTCTTCTTCTTCTTCTTCTTCTTCTTCTTCTTTTCTTCTTCTTCTTCCTCTTCCTCTTCCTCTTCCTCCTCCTCCTCCTCCTCCTCCTCCTCTTCCTCTTCCTCTTCCTCTTATGCTTTAAGTTCTAGGGTACAAGTGCACAATGTGCACGTTTGTTACATATGTATAAATGTGCCATGTTGGTGTGCTGCACCTGTTAACTCGTCATTTACATTAGGTATATCTCCTAATGCTATCCCTCCCCCCTCCCTCCTCCCCATGACAGGCCCCAGTGTGTGATGTTCCCCTTCCTGTGTCCAAGTGTTCTCATTGTTCAATTCTCACCTATGAGTGAGAACATGTGGTGTTTGGTTTTCTGTTCTTGCTGAAATAGCAAGTTTGTTGAGAATGATAGTTTGCTGAGAATAATGGTTTCCAGCTGCATCCATGTCCCTACAAAGGACATGAACTCATCCTTTTTCATGGCTGCATAGTATTTCATGGTGTATATGTGCCACATTCTCTTAATCCAGTTTATCACTGATGCACATTTGGGTTGGTTCCAAGTCTTTGCTGTTGTGAATAGTGCCACAATAAACATATGTGTGCATGGGAGACACAGATTTCTTTCAAGTCTGCTGGATCATCAGTGACACAACAGGCAAATGCTCAAGCCACTCTGATCTGGGACTGCCCTTCGTAGTCTATCTATAAAGGATGTATTTTCTTGGAGCACTGATAGGCTGTGTTCAGAGAGACTCTATGCATGATTCTACATTCTGGGGAGATTCTACATTCTCTTCCCGTAGAGATCTCAGGTACCATGGAGCAAAGAATTAACAGCCAGGGTTTAATCCACAGACATGAATTCAGTCAATCTACAGAGGCCATGCTCAAGAGAATGTCCACTAGCATATACTACTGCTCAAAATTGTTTAAACACCAATATCATTTGAGCTATTCATAATGGAAGGCTGCCAGCTGGGGAGGGATTCAGTCATGAGCCAGGCTCAAAGATAGGCCGCTCTCATGGAGCTCAGGATAACCTCCAGGCAGGTCCTATTTCTCCAATTTGTGGTACACTACTGAAGGGGCTCTGTGGGGCTGTTGCGCATTCTAGGGGTCAGGTTGAAACATTATGGGTTGACCCATATCCCCAGTGCCCAAGTTAAGCACAAGCAAACTAACAAACACAGCCAAGGGAAGTAACAATATTTTATTAATTTGGCAGAGACTGTACCCTGGACATGGGGCAGTTGTAGTAACACCAGCGGGGAATCTTGGAGTCTTAAATACATCTGTAGCTCCTAGCTAAGTACAAACCTCCCAGTAGTGAGAGTTGGGAACTAGTATGGTGGTGGCTGTGGGTCACATTTGGAATCTGTCATTTCCAGAAGTGGCTCGCATTCTCCAGATATAACTTGCTGTCTCCACAAATAGCAACCCACACATTTCCACTACTCAACCCTGTATCTATAATTTCCGATTCCTACCTCAGCGTGGAATGGGGATTAAGCAGGCACCCTTTATATCCTGAGTACAAAGGCAGGATCTCAGGCTCTGGCATCAGCTTGTCCAGGTACTCTTGTGCTCAAATTAAATGTCTAGGGCGTTTCAATGGGCTTTCAGTCATTAAGGGGTCATATTTAGCAATCTGTTCCTTGATTAAGCATCCAAGTCAAAAAGGCTGGAGGAATAATTGAAAAGTCAAATTCATATGGAGAGAAATCATTGCCAGAGTAACAGGTACAATCCTCCTGGACAGCAAAATGAGCCAGATTGCCCTTGCAAGCAAACAGGAGCAGAGCGGAAGGCTATATAAAATTAGTGTAAGGGATATAGAATACTGTGGATAAAGAGTTGAGATAAATTATGGATTGTAGGAGAAAGGAGACCTACTTAAAGATCCATTTACCAAAGAGTAATTTTAGTAGCATGTCTTTCAACAGGCCATTGTTACATTAAGTGAGGCCTGAGGTTGTGGTTGGTATGGCAAATGAAAGTTCCATAAGATGCCCTGTTCTAGTGTCTGGTTCTGGGTAGCATGGTAGGGAAAATGAGTCCCTTGGTCAGAATTTATGATATCTGGAACAACAAAGGAAACTAAAATGGTCCTCGTTAGGCCAGAGGCAGTGAAAGGCCAGCATACCCCATAAAGAAGTCAATCATAGTAAGGGTACACTAGGCAGCACCTGCAGTAGGGGGCAAGGGATCAATGTAATCAATACAACACCAGGAAAAGGGATAGAAATTCTGTGGAAAAGATCCCCATTGAGTTTCACACCCATATTTGGTCTTGAAGCATGTGTCTCAGCTGTCCGTCTCTGTCTTGGCCAGAGAGACTTGCAGGGGAATGCCTTGTCTATGGGTCCATTCAACAAACACATGCATTCCCCAATGCCCAGAGGGATTATGTGGCCAAGTTACCAGCAGGTATGGAAGTGAGGAGGGATCCAGGGAGGCAACAGAAGTGGCTAGAGAAAGTGTATTCATCCTAGAAATCAGCCTGCTGCGTTGTTGAAATGTGCCTCTGGAATGTCATGTTAAGTTTGTGCAAAAACGTGTAACAAAAATAGAAATAGGCCAAGTTGACAATACCTTACAAATTTAGCATCCCCAGAAGGGACAGCCTTGTATTAAGAAATCATCTCTCTGCCATTGGCCTTGCCAGATGTAAAGCTGTTAGCAATCAGTAAAGATCTAGAAGATCTATGAAGAAGCTACCTAGTAAGGGCATTCTGTACAGCCAAGTGTACAGTTTCTAAGTTGGGCAGACCTGATGACTCTGAACCTGGTTAGAGAGGTATTCAAAGCTAAGTGATAGGCCATGGTTCTCCAGCAAGCTGCATTGCATACAATGGTGACAATGTCATCAGTAAAGTACGTTGACTCCTTTTTCATGTCAGACAGTTGGTCCCAAGGGGCGCCTCATTTTCCAGAGGAGGAGGCAGTGGTAATGCCAGTACCAGTGTCCCTAGGTCCATGGCCAAGAGGCTGAGCATGGGGCAAGCTGCAACCTCCTAGAACTTGTAAAAGACCTGTTTGTCCAGTTTAACCCACTCCTGGAAGTACCATTTCCATTTAAGCAAGGAAAATTCCACAGCTGTGCTGAGCTGTTGCCGAGAGGAATCTATCCATCCAAGACAAGGTTAGGATCTGGGTGTAGAGTTTTACCTGCTGGTGGCCAAAATGAGCCTTGGTCTGTAGCAGTCATCAGTAAACATTTGATATTTGGCATGTATCAGGCAGCAGCTGATGGCAGCCTCTGGATCCAAAATCCCATCAGGAGCCATTTTTGACCATGCTTATTCCATATGCTCCAGAAAGCATTGTCAGGGTTGGCCAATACCTCAAATCTAAAACTGGCTTCTGCGGGAACCAACTGCCTTATATAGCCTGCTGAGTTTCTTCTAATGCTCATTGCTGGGGCTTCCCCCAGTGGAAGGTGGTAGACTTGCAAGTGATTTTGTAGAAAGGCTGAAGTAAAATGGAAAGGGGTGGAATGTGTTGTTGCCAGAACTTGTAGAGACTTAACAGATGTTGAGCCTGGCAAAATGTCTGGGTTGGGCTGAGCTATAAAAGCTAATGTCTAACAGTGTTAGAAATTCGTTGGCCATTGGAAGACCAGACTATGCCCAAGAATTTCACTGAGGTTGGCAGACCTAGGATTTTGTGTAGAGTCATTGCCTGCCCCTGTTCTTGGAGATGCTGCATGCAAATCCTCTTTGACTGCCTCCTCAGAGGGCCCTCATATCAGGACACCATCTATGTAGTGCTATTAGAAGCCTTATGGGGAACTCTGTCAGGGTCCTGAAGTACAAATTGTAAGCAACGGCTGAGCTATTTAGATAGCCTATGGGCTCAATCCTGCCAGAAAAATAGGGACACAGGAAGAGACATGTCCACCTGAGTCATTAGGGCAGGTTTTCTGGCCTCAACCATGGTTGTGGATGCTGAAATAGCTCTGAGACTTGGCTCCAGCCCCTCTCAGCAGTGGTCAGAGAAGAGTCCTGCCAGCAGCACAGGGACCCAAAGGAAGAAACATTTGCCAGGACATGCTTGTGACCCCAGGCCTATAGCAGATCCTGAAATGGTTCTGAGTCTCAGCCTCAGCCCCTCTCAGTAGTGGTCTGTGATCAGTGCTGCCAGCAGCACAGGGACACAGAGGACTACATGCAGCCTGAGTCCTCTGGGCAGGCCTGCTGACATTAGTCCCAGCTACAGACCCTAAAATAGCCCTGAAACTCAGTTCCAGATCCTCTCAGATACAGATTAAGGCAATACTGCCTGCCTAGGGATCCACCCAGTGACCCAGCAGGAGAACTCGTAGGGACCCAGAGAAAGCCACATCCATCCTCACACTTAGTAACAGGTTCACTGTTTGTGGCTCCTGAAGTGGATCCTCATCTCAGCACCAGCCCTATGGACCAAGGCTCTGGAAGCAGCCCACACTATCCAGGGGCCAGACAGGATCTAAACCCACTTCAGCCCCTGTTAACAGGCCCACCAAACACAAGTCATTTGAAATCAGACAATTAGAGGAACAAAAAGAAAAAAAAGAATGAGAAAGAGTGAAGAAATATCAAAGGACCTACAGGACACCATCAAACATGCAGATAGTTGAATTATGGAAGTCCCAGAAGGAGAAGAGGAAGTAAAGGGGAAGAAAGCATATTTAATGAAATACTGTATAAATACTTTTGAAATTTGGTGAGGTATATCGACATCCAAATTTATGAATCTTGAAAGACTCCAAGCAAGATCAACCTAAAGAATTCTCTGAAGCATATTATAATTAAATTTTCAAAAGTTAAAGACAATGAGAATTCTGAAAGCAGTAAGAGAAAAGATAACCATTATATAGAAGGGAAATCCATAAGGATAACAAAGATTTCCCACCAGAAACTTTGCAAACCAGGAAGCAGTGGGATGATGTATTCAAAGTGCTGAAGGGAAAACAAAACTTGCCAACTAATAGTACTAAAACCAGAAAAGATGTTCTTTAGAAATGAAGGAGAGATAAAGACATTCACAGACAAACAAAAGCAGAGAGAGTTCATTACACTAGGCTTGAAAAAATGCTGAAGGGAGTTATTTGAATTGAAATAAAGGATGCTAAGCAGCAACATAAAAACATATGTAAGTGAAAGACTCAAAAATACAGTCAAATATGCAGTCAAATTCATAATACTTTAATACTGTATTGGTTGTGTATAAATCACTTATATCTATATGCCCATGTTAAAAGACAAAACTCTTAAAAATAACTATAGCTGCAATAATTTTTAAGGGATATATAACATAAAATATATAAGTTGTAACATCAAAAACAGAAAATGTATGAGAGTAAAACTAGAATTTTTTAATGCAATGAAAGTTAGGTTGTTATCAACTTTGTGTTGGAAGAATGAGTATTGTAAAAATGTCCACATTACCCAAAGTGATCTACAAATTCAGTGCAATCTCTATCAAAATTCCAATAATATTTCTGACAGAAATGGAAAAAACATTCTAAAATTCATATGGAGCAACATAAGACCATAAATAGCCGAAGCATTCCTGAGCAAAAATAACAAAGTTGGATGTATCACACTACCTTACCTCAAAATCTACTAGAAAGCTGTAGTAATCATAGCAGTATGGCACTGACATGAAAGCAGACAGACAGACAAATGGAACAGAATACAGACTAGAAATAAACGCAAGCTTATGTGGCCAACTATTTTCAACAAGAACACCAAGAAGACATCATGGAGAAAAGACAGTCTCTTCCATAAACAGTGTTGGAAAAACTGGTGTTGGGGATATCTACATGCAAAAGAATAAAATTGAATCCCTATCACACCATATGCAAAAATCAACTAAAAAATACACCAAAGATCTGAGTGTAAGACCTAAAACCACAAAACTCCTAGAATAAAACATGAAGGGAAAGTTTCTTGACATTGGTCTTATCAGTGATTTTTGGATAATATACCAAAAGCACAAGCAACAAAAGCAGAAATAAATAAGTGGGACTGCATCAAACTAAAAAGCTCCTGCACAGCAAAGGATACAATCAAGAAAGCAAAAAGCAACCTATGGACTGATAAATGTTTGTAAACCAGTTAATTCTTAAGGAATTAATATCTAAAGTATGTAAGAAACTGACATAATCCAATAGCGAAACAATGAATAACCCAATTTAAAAATGAGCAAAGAGAGGTTCCATCAAGTAATGGTGAGCACTCTGGACTGAAAAAATGAGCAAAGGATCTGAATAAACATTTCTTCAAAAAAGACATATAACAACAGATATATAAAAGGATGCTCAATATCAGTAATCAGGGAAATGCTAATCAAAACCACAGTGATATATCACTTCATATTGATCCATTTTGCATTGCTGTAACAGAATATCTGAGACTAGATAATTTGTAAAGAAAAGAGGTTTATTTGGCTTATAATTCTGCAGATTGTGCAAGAAGCATAGCACCAACATCTGCTTGGCTTCTGGTAGGTATCTCAGGAAGCTTTTACTCATTGTTCTTTGCTCATTTTTCAATTGGGCTATTCATTGTTTTGCTATTGTGTTAGGTCAGTTTCTCATATAATTTAGATATTAATCCTTTCAGAGTTAAATGGTTTGCAAACATTTATCAGTCTATAGGTTGTTTTTTCACTTTCTTGATTGTATCTTTTGCTGTGCAGAAGCCTTTTAGTTTGAAGGCAGAAAGCAAGGGGAGCCAGCGTGTCACATGGTGAAAGAGAAAGCAAGAGAGAGAGGACAAGGTGCCAGATTCTTTTTAACAACCAGATCTTATGTGAACTAATAAAACAAGAGCTCACTCACTACTGTGAGAGAGGACCCCAAACCATTCATCAGGGATCTGCCCCCATGATCCAAACACCTTCCATTAGGCCCCACCTCCAACACTGGGCATCACATTTCTGCATGATATTTTAAGAGGACAAATATTCTAACTATATCACACCTCTCATCTCTTAGGATGGCTTTTGTCAAAAGGACAAGAGATAACAATTGTTAGCAAGGGAGTGGAAAAAAGGGAACTCGTGGACACCATTGGCAGGAATGTAGATTCATGTAACCACTGTAGAAAACAGTACACAAGTTCTTAAGAAATACTCCATGGAAATGAAACCACCGCCCCTTGTAAATATATATGCATATACATGTTTATAGCAGCATTATTCACAATAGTCAAGATATGTAAACATCCAAAGTGTCCATTGATGGAAGAATAAAGAAATTGCTACATGTATACACACACACACACACACACATATATGCATATATATGTGTATATAATGGTATATTATTCAGCCTTTAAAAAGTGGATCCTGCCATTTGTGACAACATGGATGAACCCAGAGGACATTATGTTAAGTGAAATAAGCCAGACACAGAAATAGAAATACTACATGATCTCACTTATATGTGAAATTATATATATATATATATATATATATATATATACACACACACACACACACACACACACACACACACACACTGGATACATATAGTAGAATAGTGGTTATGGGAGTGGTGAAGAAGGCAAGGCAGAGGAAATGGAAACATGTAGGTCAAAGCATACATAGTTGCAGTATGTAGGATGAATAAATCTAGAGACCTAATGTACAACATGAGCATAGTTAACAATAGTATATTGGTATTGGTGAGTATTGTATTATATTTCATTGTTAGCTAGTAGATTTTAGATATTTTTACAATGAAAAAAGGTAACTATATGAGATGATGGATATGGTGATTTGATTGGTGTATTAAAACATCATGTTGTATACTTGAAATATAGACAATTAAAAATTAATAAGCCATAGGCAACTGGGTAAATACATGTTGGGTTCTTTGAATGGTAAAGGAGGCTGTGACTGATTATTGATAGGTACTGAATAGAGCATGGTGCCCAAATCCACACAGTCAGCACACAAGATGATCATTGGAGATCTTCAACTAATTTCATTATGTTAAGTATTGAAGCCTTGATGGTGGAAACTTGAGCACTGAGATTTCGATAATTAATAGTTAAGTGCCATTCATTGGTGAAATCCTTTTAAGACTGGCCAAATAAAACTACTGGAAGGAGAAGTTGTGATAATAATCACCTTTTCTTTGAGTAAATTTTGAATACCAGGTCAAAGGCCAGCAGTACCTTGTTTCAAGAGATATTGTGGTATGCTCACTACCTTTACTCACAGGGACAGCTCTAAAGGTTTTCACTTTGTGCCTGTAACTGAGTCAGGGACTTGGGCTTATTCCAGTGTCACAGGCAGTAGGAAATGGCATCTTTTCTATGCCTATAATAGGAAAACTCAAAGCAAGAGGAGTCATCACAATGAACAGCTGTTATTTATTTATTTATTGTTGATTGAAATATTTATTCTAATTTTTAATTTTGGGGGGTACATACTAGGTATATATATTTATGGGACACATAACATATTTTGATACACACATGCAATGCGTAATAATCACTTCAAGGTAAATGCAATATCCATCGTCTCAAGCACTTAATCCTTCATGTTACAATCCAATTATACTATTGTAGTTATTTATTTTTTCAGCTTTCTTTTATTTATTTGTTTGTTTGTTTATTATTATACTTTAAGTTCTAGGGTACATGTGCACAACATGCAGGTTTGTTACATATGTATACATGTGCCATGTTGGTGTGTTGTACCCATTAACTCATTATTTACATTAGGTATATCTCCTAATGCTATCTCTCCCCACTCCCTCCACCCCACAACTGGCCCCAGTGTGTGATGTTCCCCTTCCTGTGTCCAAGTGTTCTCGTTCAATTCTCATCTATGAGTGAGAACATGTGGTGTTTGGTTTTCTGTTCTTGTGATAGTTTGCTGAGAATGATGGTTTCCAGCTGCATCCATGTCCCTACAAAGGACATGAACTCATCCTTTTTTATGGCTGCATAGTATTCCATGGTGTATATGTGCCACATTTTCTTAATCCAGTCTATCATTGATGGACATTTGAGTTGGTTCCAAGTCTTTGCTATTGTGAATAGTGCCTCAATAAACATACGTGTGCATGTGTATTTATAGCAGCATGATTTATAATCCTTTGGGTATATACCCAGTAATGGGATGGCTGGGTCAAATGGTATTTCTAGTTCTAGATCCTTGATGAATCACCACACTGTCTTCCACAATGGTTGAACTAGTTTACAGTTCCCCCAACAGTGTAAAAGTGTTCCTATTTCTCCACATCCTCTCCAGCACCTGCTGTTTCCTGACTTTTTAATGATCGCCTTCTAACTGGTATAAGATGGTATCTCATTGTGGTTTTGATTTGCATTTCTCTGATGGCCAGTGATGGCGAGTGTTTTTTCATGTGTCTGTTGGCTGCATAAATGTCTTCCTTTGAGAAGTGTCTGTTCATATCCTTTGCCATTTTTTGATGGGGTTGCTTGTTTTTTTTCTTGTAAATTTGTTTAAGTTTTTTGTAGATTCTGGATATTAGCCCTTTGTCAGATGAGTAGATTGCAAAAATTTTCTCCCATTCTGTAGATTGCCTGTTCACTCTGATGGTAGTTTCTTTTGTTGTGCAGAAGCTCTTTAGTTTAATTAGATCCCATTTGTCAATTTTGGCTTTCATTGCCATTGCTTTTGGTGTTTTAGACATGAAGTCTTTGTCCATGCCTGTGTCCTGAATGGTACTGCCTAGGTTTTCTTCTAGGGTTTTTATGGTTTTAGGTCTAACATTTAGGTCTCTAATCCATCTTGAATTAATTTTTGTGTAAGGTATAAGGAAGGGATCCAGTTTCAGCTTTCTACATATGGCTAGCCAGTTTTCCCAGCACCATTTATTAAATAGGGAATCCTTTCCCCATTTCTTGTTTTTGTCAGGTTTGTCAAAAGTCAGATGGTTGTAGATATGTGGTATTATTTCTGAGGGCTCTACAGCTCCAGGCTACAGCTCCCAGCGTGAGCAACACAGAAGATGGGTGATTTCTGTATTTCCAACGGAGGTATCAGGTTCATCTCACTGGGGCATGTCAGACAGTGGGTGCAGCCCACTGAGTGAGAGCCGAAGCAGGGCAAGGCATCGCCTCACCCGGGAAGTGCAAGGGGTAAGGGAATTCCCTTTCTTAGCCAAGGGAAACCATGACACACAGCACCTGGAAATTTGGGTCACTCCCACCCTAATACTGCACTTTTCCAAGGGTCTCAGCAAACAGCACACCAGGAGATTATATCCCATGCCTGGCTTGGAGGGTCCCACGCCCACAGAGCCTCCCTCATTGCTAGCACAGCAGTCTAATATCTAACTGCAAGGTGGCAGCAAGGCTGGGCGGGGGGGCGCCTGCCATTGCTGAGGCTTGAGTAGGTAAACAAAACAGTAGGAAGCTTGAGCTGGGTGGAGCCCACCACAGCTCAAGGAGGCCTGCCTGCCTCTGTACACTCCACCTCTGGGTACAGGGCATAGCCAAACAAAACGCAGCAGAAACCTCTGTAGATTTAAATGTCCCTGTCTGACAGCTTTGAAGAGAGTAGTGGTTCTCCCAGCATGGAGTTTGAGATCTGAGAATGGACAGATTGCCTCCTCAAGTGGGTCCCTGACCCCGAGTAGTCTAACTGGGAGGCACCCCCCAGTAGGTGCAGACTGACACCTCACACGGTCGGGTACCCCTCTGAGACAAAGCTTCCAGAGGAACGATCAGGCAGCAACATTTGCTGTTCAGCAATATTCACTCTTCTGCAGCCTCCGCTGCTGATACCCAGGTAAACAGGATCTTGAGTGGACCTCCAGCAAACTCCAACAGACCTGCAGCTGAGGGTCCTGACTGTTAGAAGGAAAACTAACAAACAGAAAGGACATCCACACCAAAACCCTATCTGTACATTACCATCATCAAAGACCAAAAGTAGATAAAACCACAAGGATGGGGAAAATAACAGAGCAGAAAAGCTGAAAATTCCTAAAATCAGAGCACCTTCCACCCTGCAAAGGAACACAGCTCCTCACCAGCAATGGAACAAAGCTGGACGGAGAATGACTTTGATGAGTTGAGAGAAGAAGGCTTCAGACGATCAAACTTCTCCAAGCTAAAGGAGGAAATTTGAACCCATCGCAAAGAAGCTAAAAACCTTGAAAAAAGATTAGACAAATGGCTAACTAGAATAACCAATGTAGAGAAGTCCTTAAATGACCTGATGGAGCTGAAAACCATGGCACAAGAACTACGTGACGAATGCACAAGCTTTGGTAACCGATTTGATCAACTGGAAGAAAGAGTATCAGTGATTGAAGATCAAATGAATGAAATGAAGCTAGAAGTTTAGAGAAAAAAGAGTAAAAAGAAATGAACAAAGCCTCCAAGAAGTATGGAACTATGTGAAAAGAGCAAATCTACATCTGATTGGTGTACCTGAAAGTGACAGGAAGAATGGAACCAGGTTTGAAAACACTCTGCAGGATATCATCTAGGAGAACTTCCCCAACCTAGCAAGGCAGGCCAACATTCAAATTCAGGAAATACAGAGAACGCCATAAAGATACTCCTCAAGAAGAGCAACTCCAAGACACATAATTGCCAGATTCACCAAAGTTGAAATGAAGGAAAAAATCTTAAGGGCAGCCAGAGAGAAAGGTCAGGTTACCCACAAAGGGAAGCTTATCAGACTAACAGCGGATTCTCAGTAGAAACTTGACAAGACAGAAGAAAGTGGGGGCTAATATTCAACATTTTTAAAGGAAGGAATTTTCAACCCAGAATTTCATATCCAGCCAAACTAAGTTTCATAAGTGAAGGAGAAATAAAATCCTTTACAGATAAGCAAATGCTTAGAGATTTTGTCACCACCAGGCCTGCCTTACAAGAGACCCTGAAGGAAGCACTAAACATGGAAAGGAACAACCAGTACCAGCCACTGCAAAAACATGCCAAAATGTAAAGACCATCGATGCTAGGAAGAAACCGCATCAATTAACGAACAAAATAACCAGCTAACATCATAATGACAGGATCAAATTCACACATAACAATATGAACCATAAATGTAAATGGGCTACATGCTCCAATTAAAAGACACAGACTGGCAAATTGAATAAAGAGTCAAGACCCATAAGTGTGCTGTATTCAGAAGACCCATCTCACATGCAGAGACACACATAGGCTCAAAATAAAGGGATGGAGGAAGATCCACCAAGCAAATAGAAAACAAAAAAAGCCAGGGATTGCAATACTAGTCTCTGATAAAACAGACTTTAAACCAACAAAGATGAAAAAAGACAAAGAAGGCCATTACATAATGGTAAAGAGATCAATTCAACAAGAAGAGCTAACTATCCTAAATATTTTTACCCACAATACAGGAGCACCCAGATTCATAAAGGAAGTCCTTAGAGACTTACAAAGAGACTTAGACTCCCACACAATAATAATGGGGACTTTAACACTCCACTGTCAACATTAGACAGATCAATGAGACAGAATGTTAACAAAGATATCCAGGAATTGAACTCAGCTCTGCACCAAGCAGACCTAATAGACATCTACAGAACTCTCCACTCCAAATCAACAGAATATACATTCTTCTCAGCACCAGATCACACTTATTCCAAAATTCACCACATAGTTGGAAGTAAAGCACTCCTCAGCAAATGTAAAAGAACAGAAATTATAACAAACTGTCTCTCAGATCACAGTGCAATCAAACTAGAACTCAGGATTAAGAAACTCACGCTAAACTGCTCAACTACATGGAAACTGAACAACCTGCTCCTGAATGACTACTGGGTACATAACGAAATGAAGGCAGAAATAAAGATGTTCTTTGAAACCAATGAGAACAAAGATACAACATACCAGAATCTCTGGGACACATTTAAAGCAGTGTGTAGAGGGAAATTTATAGTACTAAATGCTCACAAGAGAAAGCAGGAAAGATCTAAAATTGATACCCTAACATCACAATTAAAAGAACTAGAGAAGCAAGAGCAAACACATTCAAAAGCTAGCAGAAGGCAAGAAATAACTAAGATCAGAGCAGAACTGAAGGAGGTAGAGACACAAAAAACCCTTCAAAAAAATCAATGAATCCAGGAGCTGGTTTTTTGAAAAGAGCAACAAAATTGATAGATTGCTAGCAAGACTAATAAAGAAGAAAAGAGAGAAGAATCAAATAGATGCAATAAAAAATGATAAAGGGGATATCACCACCGACCCCACAGAAATACAAACTACCATCAGAGAATACTATAAACACCTCTATGCAAATAAACTAGAAAACCTAGAAGAAATGGATAAATTCCTGGACACATACACCCTCCCAAGACTAAACTAGGAAGAATTTGAATCCCTAAATAGACCAATAACAGGCTCTGAAATTGAGGCAATAATTAATAGCCTACCAACCAAAAAAAGTCCAGGATCAGACAGATTCACAGTCGAATTCTATCAGAGGTACAAGGAGGAGCTGGTACCATTCCTCCTGAAACTATTCCAATCAATAGAAAAGGAGGGAGTTCTCCCTAACTCATTTTATGAGGCCAACATCATCCTGATACCAAAGCCTGGCAGAGACACAACAAAAAAAGAGAATTTTAGAACAATATCCCTGATGAACATCGATGCAAAAATCCTCAATAAAATACTGGCAAACCGAATCCAGCAGCACATCAAAAAGCTTATCCCCCATGATCAAGTGGGCTTACTCCCTGGGATGCAAGGCTGGTTCAATATATGCAAATCAAAAAACATAATCCAACATATGAACAGAACCAAAGACAAACACCACATGATTATCTCAATAGATGCAGAAAAGGCCTTTGACAAAATTCAACAGCCCTTCATGCTAAAAACTCTCAATAAATTCGGTATTGATTGAATGTATCTCAAAATAATAAGACCTATTTATGACAAACCCACAGCCAATATCATACTGAATGGGCAAAAACTGGAAGCATTCCCTTTGAAAACTGGCACAAGACAGAGATGCCCTCTCTCACCACTCCTATTCAACATAGTGTTGGAAGTGCTGGCCAGGGAAATCAGGCAGGAGAAATAAAGGGTATTCATTTAGGAAAAGAGGAAGTCAAATTATCCCTGTTTGCAGATGACATGATTGTATATTTAGGAAACCCCATCGTCTCAGCCCAAAATCTCCTTAAGCTGATAAGCAACTTCAGCAAAGTCTCAGGATACAAAATCAATGTGCAAAACTCACAAGCATTCTTATATACCAATAACAGATAAACAGAGAGCCAAATCATGAGTGAACTCCCATTCACAATTGCTTCAAAGAGAATAAAATACCTAGGAATCCAACTTACGAGGGATGTGAAGGATCTCTTCAAGGAGAACTGCTCAATGAAATAAAAGAGGACACAAGCAATGGAAGAACATTCCATGCTCATAGATATGAAGAATCAATATCATGAAAATGGCCATATTGCCCAAGGTAATTTATAGATTCAATGCCGTCCCCATTAAGCTACCAGTGACTTTCTTCACAGAATTGGAAAAAACTACTTTAAAGTTCATATGGAACCAAAAAAAGAGCCCGCATTACCAAGACAATCCTAAACCAGAAGAACAAAGGTGGAGGCATCACGCTACCTGACTTCAAACTATACTACAAGGCTACAGTAACCAAAACAGCATGGTACTGGTACCAAAACAGAGATATAGCCAATGGAACAGAACAGAGCCCTCAGAAATATTGTAGTTATTTCTAAAGGTACAATTATTATTGACTATATTCACTCTGCTTTGCTATCAAATACTATGTCTTATTCATTATTTCTGTTGTCTGTACCCATTAATCATCCCCACTCCCCTCACCTAACCCCTACTACTCTTCCCAGGTGATTATCCTCCTTCTATCTCCATGAGTTCCATTGTTTTAATTTTTAGCTCCCACAAGTAAGTAAGAACATGTGAAGTTTGTCTTTTTGTGCCTGGCTTATTTCACTTAAAATTATGATCTCCATTTCCATCCATCTTCTTGCAAATGACTGAATCTTGTTTTGTTGTTGTTGTTGTTGTTGTTTTCTATGTTATCGGGGTACAGGTGGTATTTGGTTACATGAATAAGTTTTTTAGTGGTGATTTGTGATTCTCCACATTGTTTCCCGTAGTGATTATACTAGTTTACATTCCCACCAGCAGTGTAGAGGTGTTCCCTGATCACTGCATCCACACCAACATCTACTGTTTTTTGATATTTTGATTATGGCCATTCTTGCAGGAATAAGGTGGTATCACACTGTGGTTTTGATTTGCATTTCCCTGATCATTAGTGATGTTGAGCATTTTTTCACATGTTTTTTGGCCATTTGTGTATCTTCCTTTGAGAATTGTCTATTCATGTCCTTAGCCCACTTTTTGATGGGATTGTTTGTTTTTTCTTACTGATTTGTTCGAGTTCGTTGTAGATTCTGGATATTAGTCCTTGTTCAGATGTATAGGTTGTGAAGATTTTTCTTCCACTCTGTGGGTTGTCTGTTTACTCTGCTGACTGTTCCTTTTGCCATGCAAATGCGCTTTAGTTTAATTAGGTCCTAGCTATTTATCTGTTTTTATTCCATTTGCTTTGGGTTCTTGGTCATGAAATCTTTGCCTAAGCCAGTGTCTAGAAGAGTTTTTTTCAGTGTTATAGTCTAGAATTTTTATAGTTTCAGGTCTTAGGTTTAAGTCCTTAATCCATCTTGAGTTGATTTTTGTATAACGTGAGAGACGAGGATGCAGTTTCATTCTCCTACATGTGGCTTTGTTGAAGATCAGTTGACTGTAAATATTCGGGTTTATTTCTGGGTTCTCTATTCTGTTCCATTGGCCTATGTGCATATTTTCATACCAGTATCATGCTGTTTTGGTAAGTATGGCTTTATAGTATAGGTTGAAATCAGGTAGTGTGATGCCTCCAGAGTTGTTCATTTTGCTTAGTCTTGCTTTGGCTATGCGGGTTCCTTTTTGGTTCCATATGAATTTTAGAATTGTTTTTTCTAACTCTGTGAAGAATGATGGTGCTATTTTGATGGGGATTGCATTGAATTTGTAAATTGCTTTTGCCAGTATGGTCATTTTCACTATATTGATTTTATCCATCCATGAGCATGGGATGTGTTTTCATTTGTTTGTGTCATCTATGTAAGAACGGCTGTTCAATAAAGATTTTTGTAATAGTGACAGCTAGTGGCATCTGTTTGTCATGAAATGATTTTACTGGCAATACCCTCTAGTATAAAAGAGGTAGTTCCTTTAAACTTGGATGGTTTGCCCAGAATGACAGTAATGTGGGCTGCTGTATCTAATAAAGCTAGAAAATGTTATCTATTTGCAGAGTTCCAATGAACCACCAGAGTCATACAGAGGCAATTGTCAGCGGGTGGTGGTGGGATAAGGCACAGGGATTGCCTGAATCCCTATTTGAGAGACCATGGTGATTACCAGTTTCAGGGGTCTGGGAATTAGCCAGAGGCATAATTAGTTGGATTTGGAGGAGTGGTCTCAAGTGATCCCAGATCTGTGGGCAAGTGATGGGGACTTTTTAACATATTCTTTTTTAGTTGTTGCAATTTGGGTGTGGCCTGTCTAGTAATTCTTCACGAGGCACACACAGACCTCTAAATTGCCAGTAAACAGGATGAACTACATCACCCAGAGGTAATGGGGTAATCTGAGAGTCAGAAAAGAAAGGGAGGGCTGAATAGTCCACTCGAGGGGTTCCCATGCACTAGGAGGCAAGCTTTGTTAGGTCAGAATTGTGAGTCAGGATGGACTGAACCCTCACATTGTGCCAGCAGACCAATTTCATTCATGGCCCTTAGGATGGTATAGGACATGTGAACAAGGTTAAGCAACATGATCCTGTAGTTGGATGGGGGCACCTTCAAGAAGAGCTCTCAGGAGTCTATGTCAACAGGGTCTTTCTTAAAATTAGCAATGTGTTTAGTCTTCCTTCTCTGAATATTCGAAGAAATAATAGACCCATTAAACCATACCAATTTCATGGAGGAGAATGCAGGTCTCCTCAATAGTTTTCCATTGGACTTCCTTAGCAGCAGTGACCACATGGAAGAGTGAGTCAGACTCTAAGCCTTGAAAATCAGTCTGTAAGGAAAGGGCTCTGGAGTTCTTAGTGGTGGTAGAAGTTTTGGGTTCCTTATTTGAGATTTCCATAACCTCCTCAAAAGTGTTGGTCTCTTTATCAAGCCTGCCCTTGTGTTTTGGATGCCCTTTACCCTCTTTGGGTAACTCTGGCTCCAAAATATTATATAAAAACTAAGCTTGAAAGCAAAAGGATCTTTAAGTGAATTATGTGTCTCAGGATCTTATGTTGATGAGCAGCCTCATCTCTGAGGTGATGACAAAAGCTTCACGCCTGTGTTAAACACTCTCAGTAACTAATTGGCTCCTTTCTTTTTAATCTTTTGGGAAAAAAATGAGAATAATTTGAATTCCTAGACTTGTGAATTTAGGGGTTTCAGCTTTTAGTTCCTGATGATCTCTCATGCTTTTTCTGGTTCTTTTTATTGTATCTATTGAAGGTGTGCAACTCTCACCTTTTCTGTTTAACAATAAGCAATCAGATAAGAAAAGGAAATGAATGGCATCCAAATAGTAAAGACAGAAGTAAAATTACTGCTGTTTGCAGGTGACATAATCCTATATGTAGAAAACAAATTCCAAAAAGAGGACTCAAAAAAAAATCTTTAGAACTGTGAAAGCTGCTGATGCCAAGACGAAATCACTTAAATCAAACCCAAATCAAAGTAGAGCCAGCAGATCATAAGGGAGGGGATCTCATGCTTGTAAATCTGAGATAACAACTATAACAAAGACACCTTGATGGTCCTTCTGCACATATGACTATGATAACAAATATTACAAGAACTATCTGACAGCACAAAAATTTTATATGTTTCTATGAAGACATCTCCCCAGCAACAGTGTCATCAACAAGTAACTGCTCGCTCCTGCAGTGAGCCTCTGTAATTAGTAAACTTTGATTTTTTTCACCATCGCCTTTTATTTTATCAGCTTTGTAAGAATTATATTTTACTCATGGATGTTCTTAAAGGGAGCACTGCCATAGCCCATGGAAGCCAGAATCAAATAATTGACCAAGTTAAGCTGGTGAGGCTTTATTCATCACAAGTTGAAGCCATTAAAATTTTCTGCATAAAGAGAGAACCACCAATCTACAGTCAACAGCCTAAACCAACAATTACATATTTATACACGTGAAAATTTAGCTTGTCCTTTAACTCTTTCTTAAGTTGAATTGTCAATTACGATTGCAACTTTAAAATCAAGGTACTTAACTAGCTGGCTGAGTGACTGGCCAAATCACCAATCAGGAAAATTGAATTAGTTGAGAAGAAAAGCAATAAGACTTGAAGAACTGAATGGTGCCTTGGAGGTTACCTGGTTCAACCTTTTCCCTTAGCCTGCACACACACACACACACACACACACACACACACACACACACGTGGGGGGGGAGAGAGAGAGAGAGAGAGAGAGAGAGAGAGAGAGAGAGAGAGAGTATAAATTAAGACCCAGAACTGCAGAACTTGTAGGTGATAAAATCTGTCCAGGACCAAAATTCATACATTTTGACAACATAATGTCTTTCAAAGGGTAGTAAGCTGCAAGGATATATCTCCCAGATCCTTTCCTTTTTCTCTGTTTCTCTTGGTAGCAATGGTCATATTGTTGAAACCTCTTGCTTATCACAACACTGCTGGAAGATTTGTAAAACTTGATTTTGATGGTTTACCTCCTCTACTCAAAAATCTTCCATGTCTCTGATTACTTAGAATATAACAAAATCTTTAACCCAGCATTCAAGGCCCTCAACCATCTGGTTCTGCCTTCTTTTTCTTTTTATTTCCCTTTAATGTAACTCTTTTTTAGTTTTTAATGTTTGTGGTTACATGGTAGGTGTATATATTAATGAAGTACATGAGATATTTTGATACATGCATGCAATGCATAATAATCACATCAAGGAAAATGGGGTATCCATTCCCTCAGGCATTTACCTTTTGTGTTACAAACAATTCAATTACACTTTTTTAGTTATTTTAGAGTGTACAATTAAATTATTTTGACTATAGCCACCCTTTATTCTATCAAATATTAGGTATTGTTCTTTTTTTCTATTTTCTTTGCCCCCATTAACCGCTCCCACCTCCCTGCCACACTCCACTACCTTTCCCAGCCTCCCAGTAGAAGGATGTTAGCCATCCTTCTACTCTCTGTCTCCATAAGTTCAATTATTTTGATTTTCAGATCCCACCAATAAGCGAGAACATGTGTGTTTGTCTTTCTCTGCCTGGCTTATTTCACTTAACATAATGACCTCCGGTTCTATCCATATTGTTGCAAATGACAGGATCTCATTCTTACTTATGGCTGGATAGTACTCCATTGTGTCTAAGTATGGCATTTTGTTTATCCACTCACCTGTTGACACTTAGGTTGCTTCCAAATCTTGCCTATTGTGAACAGTTACTACACCAAACATGGGAATGCAGATGAGTCTTTGATATACTGATTTATTTCTTTTGGGCATACATTCAGATGTGAGATTGCTGGATCGTATCATAGCTCTATTTTTGTTTTTTGGGGGAACCTCCAAACTGTTCTCCATAGTGATTGTACTAACTTACATTCCCACCAACAGTGTATGAGGGTTCCCTTTCTTCATATCCTCACCAACAATTGTTCTTGCATGTCTTTTGTATAAAAGCAGGTGCCAGATGATAGTTCATTGAAGTTTTGATTTACATTTCTCTGACGATCAATGATGTTGAACACCTTTTCATATATCTGTTTGCCATTTGTATCTCTTCTTTTGAGAAATGTCTATTCAAATCTTTTGCACATTTTTAAAATTAGATTATTAGAGTTTTTACTATGGAGCTGTTTGAACTCCCTATATATTCCGGTTATTAATCCCTTGTCAGAGGGGTAGTTTGCAAATATTTTCTCTTATTCTGGGGGTTATCTCTTCATTTTGTAATTTCCTTTGCTGTGCAGAAGATTTTTAACGTGATGTGATCCCATTTGTCTATTTTTGCTTTGATTGCTTGTGATTATGGGGTATTATTCAAGAAATCTTTGTCCAGACTGAAGCCTTGAAGAGTTTCCCCAATGTTTTCTTTTAGTAGTTTCATAGTTTGAGGTCTTAGATTTAAGTCTTTAATACATTTTGATTTGATATTTGAATATGATGAGAGATAAGGGTCTAGTTTCATTCTTTTGCATATGCATATACAGTTTCCCAGTATTGTACGAGTGTCTGAAGACACAGTCATTTCCCCAGTGTATGTTCTTGACACCTTTGTTGAAAATAAATTCACTGTAGATTGTGGATTCACCATAGGTGTGTGGATTTGTTTCTGGGTTTTTAATTTTGTTTCATTGATCTATGTGTCTATTTTATACCAGTATCACACTGTTTTGGTTACTATAGTTCTGTAGTGTGATTTGAAGTCAGGTAATGTGATTCTTCCAGTTTTGTTATTTTTGCTCAGGATGCTATTCTGGGTCTTTTGCAGTTGCATTTTTGGATTGTTTTTTCTATTTCGGTGAAAAATGTTATTTGTGTTTTGATAGGAATTGCATTGAATCTGTAGATTGCCTTGCATAGTATGGACATTTTAACAATATTGATTCTTACAATCCATGAATATGGAATATCTTCCCATTTTCTGGTGTCCTCTCCAATTTCTCTCATCAGTGTTTTATGGTTCATTGCAGAGATCTTTCACTTCTTTGGTTAATTCCTAGACATTTAACTTTATTTGTGGCTATTGTAAATGGGATTACTTTTTTCCACATTATTTATTGCTGGTGTATAGAAATGCTACTGATTTTTATATGTTGATTTTGTATGCTGAAACTTTACTGCATTTACCAGTTCTAGTAGTTTTTTGATGGAGTTTTTAAGTTTTTCCAAATATAAGATTATATCATCTGGAAACAAAAATAATTTGACTTCTTTTTTTTTTTCCGATTTGGGTGCCCTTTATTTCTTTCTCTTGTCTAATTGCTATAGTTATGACTTTCATTACTATATTGAATAACAGTGGTTAGTGTGGACATTCTTGTCATGTTCCAAATCTTAGAGGAAAGACTTTCAGTTATTCCCCATTCAGTTTGATATTAGTGCGGGTCTGTTATATATGGCTTTTATTATGTTGAGGTATGTTTCTTTTATACCTAGCATTCTGAGAGTGTTTCATCATAAAGAGATCTTGAATTTTACCAAATCCTTTTTCAGCATCAATTGAAATGATTATATAGTTGTTGTCCTTCATTATGTTGATATGATGTATCACATTGATTGATTTGTGTATGCTGAACCATTTGTACATTCCTGGGATAAATCCTGCTTGGTCATGATAAATAATCTTTTTAACGTAATGTTGAATTTGGTTTTCCTGGTATATTGTTGAAGATTTTTGCATCAACATTCATCAGAGATATTGGCTTGTAGTTTTATTTTTTAATGTTTCTTTGTCGGGTTTTGGAATTAGGGTAATACTGGCCTTGTAGAATGAGTTTGGAGGTATTTCCTCCTCCTATTTTTTTGAATAGTTTGAGTATAATTGGTATTAGTACTTCTCTATGCTTGGTAGAATTAGCAATGAAGCCATCAGGTCCAGGGCTTTTCTTTACTGACAGACGTTTGTTTGTTTGCTTGGTTGGTTTTTTGTTTTTGTTTTTGTTTTTGAGATAAAGTCTTGCTCTGTTTCCCAGGCTGGAGTGCAGCGGTGCAATCTCGGCTCACTGCCATCTCCCCTTCCCAGGTTCAAGCGATTCTCCTACCTCAACGTCCCAAGTAGCTGGAATTACAGTCGTGTGCCACCATGCCATGAAGAAATCCAAAACCTGAGCAGACCAATAACAAGTAACAAGATTGAAGCTGGGAGACATTATTACAGCTTCAGTATTATTACTTGTTATTGATTTGTTCAGGTTTTGGATTTCTTCATGGTTTAATCTTGACAGACTTTATGTATATGGGAATTTATCAATTTCCTCTAGATTTTTCCAATTTATTGACATATAGTTGCTCATAATAACCACTGATACTCCTTTGAATTTCTGCATTATTAGTTGTAATGTCTCCTTTTTCATCTGTGATTTTATTTATTTGGGTATTCTCCCTTTTGTTCTTTATTAGTCTGGCTAAAGGTTTGTCAATTTTGTTTATCTTTTCAAAAAATCAACTTCTTGTTTTCTTCATTTCGAATTCATTTATTTCCACTCTGATCTTTTATTCTTTCCTACTAATTTTGGGTTCAGTTTGCTCTTACTTTTCTAGTTCTTTAAGACATATAGCTTTTTCCTTTCATCAACTTTTATTTTAAGTTCTGGGTTACATGTACAGGACGTGCAGGTTTGTTACATGGGTAAACCTCTGCCATGGTGGTTTGCTGCACAGATCAACCCATCATCTATGTATTAAGCCTAGCATCCATTAGCTATTCTTTCTGATTTTTCTTCTTTTTTGATGTAGGCACTTAGAGCTATAAATTTCCCTCTTAGTACTGCTTTTGCTGTATCCTACAGGTTTTGGTATGTTGTGTTGCCATTATCATTTGTTTCAAGAAATTTTAAAATTTCCTTCTTAATTTCTTCATTGACCCACCTGTCATTTAGGATCATATTGTTTAATTTCCATGTGTTTGTATGGTTTCCAAAACTCCTATTGCTGATTTGTAGTTTTAATCCATTGTTTTCAGGGAATATGCTTGCTATTATTTCAATTTTTGCATATTTTCAGACATGATTTGTGACCTAACATATCACCCAACCTTGAGAATAATTCGTATGCTGAGGAGAATCATGTGTATTCTGCAGTCTCTGGGTGAAATATTCTGTAAATATCTATTAGGTCAATTTGTTCTACAGTGTAACTTACATTCAATGTTTCTTTATTGAGTTTCTGAATGGGAGATTTGTCCATTGTTGAAATTGCGTATTGAAGTCTCCAGCTATTAAAGTATTGAGGTCTCCCTCTCTCTCTTTAGTTCTAACAAAATTTGCTTTATATATCTGGGTACTCCAGTGTTGGGTGCATATATTATAGTCATTATATCCTGCTGCAGGCTGATGCTTTTATCATTGTATAATTATCTTCTTTGTCTCTTCTTACAGTTTTCATCTGAAAATCTATTTTGTCTGATATAAATGTAGCTACTCCTACTCTTTTTGGTTTCCATTGGCATGGAATTTTCTATCCCTTTATTTTCAGTCTATGTGTCTCTTTATAGGTGAAGTGTATTTCTTGTAGGTAACAGATTACTGAGTCTTGTTTTTTCATTCATTCAGCCAGTGTATGTCTTTTGATTGGAGAGCTTAGTCCATTTACATTCAATGTTACTGTTGATAAGCAGGGATTTACTCATGCCATTTTGTTATTTGTTTTCTGCTTTTTTTGTGTTATTCTCTTCTTTCCTGTCTTCTTTTAAGTGAAGGTAATTTTCCCTGGTGGTATAATTTTATCTTGCTTTTTATTTTTGTGTATATGTTGTATGTTTTTTTATTTGAGGTTACCATGAGGCTTGCAAATACTATCTGGTAACCCATTATTTTAAACTGATGACAGCTTAACACTTATTGAATAAACAAACAAACATGCAAAAAGAAAACTAATACAAACTCTACACTTTAATTTCATACTCCCACTTTTTAACTTTTTGTTGTTTCTCTTTATGTCTTATTATATTGTCTATGACTTGAAAAGTTGTAGTTATTTTTCATTGGTTAATGATTTAGTTTTTCTACTTAAAAGTAGTTTGCAACCACAGTTACAGTGTTATACTGTTCTGCATTTTTCTTTTTTTTTTTTTTTTTGAGACGGAGTTTTGCTCTGTAGCCCGGGCTGGAGTGCAGTGGCCGGATCTCAGCTCACTGCAAGCTCCGCCTCCCGGGTTCCCGCCATTCTCCTGCCTCAGCCTCCGGAGTAGCTGGGACTACAGGCGCCCGCCACCTCGCCCGGCTAGTTTTTTGTATTTTTAGTAGAGACGGGGTTTCACCGTGTTCGCCAGGATGGTCTCGATCTCCTGACCTCGTGATCCACCCGTCTCGGCCTCCCAAAGTGCTGGGATTACAGGCTTGAGCCACCGCGCCCGGCCTGTTCTGCATTTTTCTATGTGCTTACTATTACTAGTGAGTTTTGTACCTTAAGAGGATTTCTTTTTTTCTTTTCTTTTTCTTTCCTTCTTTCTTTTTTTTTTTCTTTTGACGGAGTTTTGCTGTGTCGCCCAGGCTGGAGTGCAGTGGCGCCATCCCCAGTTCACTGCAAGCCCCACCTCCTGGGTTCACGCCATTCTTCTGCCTCAGCCTCCTGAGTAGCTGGGACTACAGGCAACCGCCACAACGCCCGACTGTTTTTGTTTGTTTGTTTGTTTTTGTTTTTTTGTATTTTTAGTAGAGATGGGGTTTCACCGGGTTAGCCAGGATGGTCTCGATCTCCTGACCTCATGATCCACCCACTTCGGTCTCCCAAAGTGCTGGGATTGCAGGAATGAGACATGGCACCCTGCCTACCTTAAGAAGATTTCTAATGTCCTTTGCTTTCTGACTGAAGTACTCCCCTTAGCATTTCTTGTAGGACAGGTCTAGTGTTGATGAAATCCCTCAGCTTTATTTGTCTGGAAAAGTCTTTATATCTTCTTCATGTTTGAAAAATATTTTTGGTGAATATACTATTCTAGGGTAAGTTTTTTTTTTCCCCTCTTAAGCACTTTGAATATGTCATGTGATTCTCTTTTGGCCTGTAAGGTTTCCACGGAAATGTCTGCTGCCAGACATATTGACACTCCGTTGTATGTTATTTGTTCTTTCCTCTTGCTGCTTTTTTCTTTATCTTTGACCTTTAGAAGTTTGATAATTAGATGCCTTGAGGCAGTCTTCTTTGGGGTGAATATACTTGGTGTTTGATATGGTTTGGCTGTGTCCCCACCAAAATCTCATCTTGAATTGAAACTCCCACAATTCCCACATGTCACTGGAGAAACCCAGTGGGAGGTGACTGAATTATGGGGGTGGATCTTTCCTGTGCTGTTCTCTTGATAGTGAATGAGTCTCATGAGATCTGATGGTTTTAAAAATGGGAGTTTCCCTGCACAAGCTCTCTTTTTTGCCTGCCACCATCCATGTAAGACATGACTTTCTCCTCCTTACCTCCCACCATGATCGTGAGGCCTCCCCAGCCACTTGGAACCGTAGGTCCATAAAACTTCTTTTTCTTCCCAGTCTTGGATATGTCTTTATCAGCAGCATGAAAACAGACTAATACAATGTTCTATAACCTTCTCGTATATGGATATTGATATCTTTCTCTAGGATTTCTCTATTATTATCCCTTTGAATAGGCTTTCTATTCCTTTCTCTCTCTCTACCTCCTCTTTAAGGCCAATAACTTAAATTTGCCCTTTTGAGGCTATTTTGTAGATCCTGTAGGCACGCTTTATTGTTTGTTATTCTTTTTCATTTTATCTGTCTCCTCTGACAGTATTTTCAAATAGCCTGTTTTCGGGCTCACTAATTCTTTCTTTTGCCTGATCAATTCTGCTATTAAAAGACTCTGATGGATTCTTCAGTATGCCATTTGCATTTTTTTTTTTTCAGACAGAGTCTCACTCTCTCACCCAAGCTGGAGCGCAATGGCATGATCTCGGCTCACTGCAACCTCCACCTCCTGGGTTGAAGCAATTCTCCTGCCTCAGCCTCCCAAGTAGCTGGGATTACAGGTGCTTGCTATCATGCCTGGCTAATTTTTTGTAATTTTTAGTAGAGATGGGGTTTTGCCATGTTGGACAGACTGGTCTCAAACTCCTGACCTCAGGTGATCCACCTGCCTTGGCCTCCCAAAGTGCTGGGATTACACGTATGAGCCACCGTGGCCAGCCTGCCATTTGCAATTTTTTTTTTTTTTTTTTTGACGGAGCCTTGCTCTGTTGCCAGGCTGGAGTGCAGTGGCATGATCTTGGCTCACTGCAACCTCCGACTTCTGATTCAAGTGATTTTCTCCTGCCTTAGCCTCCTGAGTAGCTGGGTTTACAGGCACGTGCCATTACGCCCAGCTAATTTTTGTATTTTTAGTAGAGATGGGGTTTCACCATGTTGGCCAGCATGGTGTCGATCTCCTGACCTCAGGTGATCTGCCCATCTCAGCCTCCCACAGTGCTGGGTTTACAGGCATGAGTCACTGTGTCTGGCAGCCATTTGCATTTTTTAGCTCCAGAATTTCTGCTAAAAAATGTGATTTAAAAAAATTATTTCAATTTCTTCGTTAAATTTATCTAATAAAATTCTGAATTCCTTCTCTGTGTTATATTGAATTTCTTTGAGTTTCCTGAAAACAGCTATTTTGAATTCTATCTGAAGGGTCACATATCTCTATTTCTTCAGGATTGAGTTATTAAGTTAGTTTGGTAAGATCATGTTTTCCTGGATATCTTTATGTTTGTAAATATTCATCAGTGTCTGGGCATTGAAGACTTAAGTATTTATTGTAGTCTTTGCAGTCTGGGCATGTTCGTGCCCATCCTGTTTGAGAAAGTTTTCCAGGTATTCAAAGGGACTTGGGCCCTAAGTCCAGTAATACTCTTGTTTATGAAGACTTGCAGAGGCACTGCCTTAGCAGTCTTGGATAATATCCAGAATAATTATCTATATTACCAGGCAGAGACTCTTGTTCTTTTCCCTTCCTTTCTCCCAAATAAACAGAATCTCTGTTGTGTACTGAGCTGCCTGAAACTAAGGTGGTGGTAATGCAAGCCCTCTGTGGCCACCCATCACTGGGGCTATACTGGGTCAGACCTTGATATGGTTTAGGTGTGTCCCCAATCAAATCTTAAGTTGTAACTCCCATAATCCCCACATGTCATGGGAGGGATGCATTAGGAGGTAATTGGATCTTGGGGGTGGGTTTTCCCATGCTGTTCTCATGATAGTGAATAAGTTTCATGAGATCCGATGGTTTTATAAATGGGAGGTCCCCTGTACATGCTCTCTTGCCTGCCACCATATAAGATGTGACTTTGCTCCTCTTTTGCCTTTCGACATGATTGTAAGGCCATTAGTGGGTATATACCCAAAGAATTATAAATCATTCTACTATAATGACGTATGCACACATATGTTTATTGCAGCACTATTTACAATAGCAAAGACTTGGAACCAACCCAAATGCCCATCAATTATTGAATTTTAAAAATGTGGCACATATACACCATGAAATACTATGCAGCCATAAAAAAGAATGAGTTAATGTTCTTTGCAGGGACACAGATGAAGCTGGAAGCCATCATTCTAGCAAACTAACACAGGAACAGAAAACCAAACCCTGCATGTTCTCACTCATAAGTGGGAGCTGGACAATGAGAACACATGGACACAGGGAGAAGAACATCACACCCTGGGACCTGTTGGGAGGTGGGGGGCAAGGGGAGGGAGAGCATTAGGACAAATACCTAATGCATGTGGGGCTTAAAACCTAGATAACAGGTTGATAAGTGCAGCAAATCACCATGGCACATGTATATCTTTGTAACAAACGTGCATGTTCTGCAATGTACCCCAGAACTTAAAGAAAAATAATTAAAATAAATGTGGTGTTCCTGTGAGGGGAATTAATGATGTAAGATTCTATTCTGCCATCTTGCTCCACCCTCTTCTAAACTTTGTTTTAAGACAGCTTACATAAACTTTTACCTTTAGTAACTTCTCCCTTGCATAACTAACCTCCTCACATATGCCTATGATCAATGATAGCATGCATATCCCACATTATAACCTCCTGCTTATTCCCAAATAAATGTTTTCTCTGGAGAGCCACTCTCCCTGTTGTTACTTTAGGTTAACATAGTGGGGCGTCAGAAGTGAGATCCAAGCAAGCTCACCTTGCAAGATATCGGCAGCCCCTGGAATTGTGTACAGTATCCACCTGAGCATCTTAGGCTCTCTGCATCTGTTGAGTTGCCTTCTCACCCTAGTGAATCTCCTCTTGGATTGTTGAACTTCCTCCTTTTGATTAAGTTTTTTTTCTTTATTTGGTATCTGATTGAGATAAGGCTGCTTTAGTAAGGACCTTAAATCCCTCTTGGGATTATAAAGACTTTTATGTCTTTTCTGGTAAATCTTTTCTAGTATAAAGTTGGTTTATCTTTCCGGTAAGTACACTTGGTTTAAGTTTTGGTTACTTATGCATGTCTGTAAATTATTTTGTCCTTTTACCTTTCTTCTCTCTCTCCTCATATGTTTCTGAACATCTTTCAAAAGCGAAGATAAGCATATTAAGCTGATCAGATTTTCTGTTGGCACATGAGTGATTAATAAGAAGTGAAATGAGATTCTTCAATTCTAAAGCATACAACACTTTCAGGAACTCCAACTGGTTATATGTTCAAACATTATGGCCCTTCTTAGTGCACATTTGTAAAGCAATGAACAAATTTCACCAAAAATAACTCAGAATTCCCATGTCCATATCATCCAATCATTCAAACTTTTCAAAATTGTTTTTCTTAGCGCTATATTAGAAAATTATGTCTATAAAGTTAAACAGTCCAAATGAGATGTACATTTTTAATTGTCATCCTGAGGCTTCAAAATGCGTTTAGAACACAAGCATTACTTCACTGCAAAATACTATCTCAAAGCTGACTGAGTCTCTTTCTTCTCCAAAGACTTCCTCTTCTCTTCCTACAACTCCTCTTCTTTATTCTTCTCTGGCAGAACGTTTATTTTTTTCAAAACTTCTCAGGTACTAACACAATTCTCTTCATAGCCACCAACTCAGATTTTTATATGTGAAATTTCTAAGATGTTAAAATATGCTATTCTGGCATATTGACTATTTAAGTTAAAAACACTTGAGGGCTGGGTGTAGTGACTCATGCCTGTAATCCCAGTACTTGGGAAGTCAAGGTGGGAGGATCACTTGGACCCAGGAGTTCAAGACCAGCCAGGGCAACATGGAGAGACCCTAACTCTATTTAAAAAGAAAAAGAGAGAGAGAGAGAGAGAGAGACTTGAAAAATAGCAGGTACATAAAGATCACTTTGACCTTTATTCTTTTTTTAAAAAAGCAGAAGATAAACTTCCCATGTGAAAGTCAGCCTCCCTATACTGGAAGAAAAGGCACATCCTTGTCTTCAAGAACAACACATATAAACCTTATTAGAATAACACAACTTTAAGCCTCCTCATAGTATTTAGTCACATTTTTAGAGTTTACTATTCTTTGTCCAATCCAGCATATTGGTAACTGACTCTAACTGCTTCTTTGGGGCCTTTACTTCCTTATGGGGGCTCCCATGCAACATAAAACCTGTATTGAGTTTTTCTCCTGTTAATGTATCCTATGTTAATTTAATTTTTGGACCTAATTGTGACCCTAAAGGCTGGGACATTTCACTCACTCTAGAGCCTTCAGATGAGACTCGGGAGCCAGTTACAGAGGCTCATACTTGGCTCACTCTTTCTAGACTTTCTCCAAGCTACTCAGAAGACTGAAGCAGAGGGATCACTTGAGGTCAGGAGTTCAAGATCAGCCTGAGCAACATAGTGAAACCCTATCTCTAAAAATACCAAAAAAAAAAAAAAAAAAAAAAAAAGATGTGATCCTGAGAAAAGCAAACAAAAAGTAAGAATTCAGCTTTCTTGAATCTTTATCCATAATGCCTGGTTGAGAGAAAAAAATGTTTAAAATTTTGTCTTTATTTTTCTAAATTTGGAGTAAGAATAAAGAAATACATTTGCATAATATTTTTAAATTTTGACTGTTGTTAATATGATTTCAGGTGCCCATTGTTTATTGATCCACAGCCTCCCAGATATAGTCCTTGTTTTCCTTGTCTCTATTTTTTGTGTGATTTTTTTCTAAAGAAAAATTATAGTATACCTATTACCATATTGCAGCCCTGTTTATTGTCTTTGAGTTTTTGTTATTTTACAATCTGGACTAAATCCCAAACTCTTCTAGTTTTCTCTAATTTCTCACTACCATAGGTCTCCATGGCCATTCAATTTGTTTAGTTGGTTGCCTGTAAACCTAGATCCATAGCTCAGAACCATTATACAAACTTGAGTTATCATGCTGTGGTTATATTATTCTTTTAAAACTTTGTACCTGTTGTTGGTCAAATTTCTACAGACATACAACACCTAACAGAATAATGTTGTCAAGCACTTCAAAAGAATACTTCCAACAACTATGGAATTGACAAAATTGAACTTGCCAGTGAACTCCAGGAAAACTTAGCCTGACAGCCACTCCTTATAGACCTCCTTGTTGCTCAAATGTGGCCGGAAGAATCTTGACATTGACTCGGAATTGTTAGCTATCATCTCTCACTCCCAATGTGGGACCAGACCAACCAGGACAGGTCGATTCCAGCACTGAAGGACAATTAAAACCTAACTACAGACTGATTTAGTAGCAACGCTTTCAGAGAAAGGTTTTGATCAAAAGGGGAAAATATAAAAGCTGCTTATGGCAAAATTGAGTCACTTATGTCACACCCAAGGCTGCAGAGCTGGCAGATCATGAAGGAGGGACCTCATGCTTGTATGTCTGAGCTAAGAACTATTACCAAGACTCTCTGAAGGCCTTATGCACATATGCCCATGGTAAGAACTATTATAAGAACTCTTTGAAAACACAAAAAATTCCAGATAAATTGCTTCTATGAAGACATCTTCCCAACGGCAATTAGTGTTACCAATGAGTAATCACCAGTCCCTGCAATGGGCTTCTGTGACTGATCAACTTTGTTTTAAGACAGCTTGCATGAACTTCCTCTTTTTGCCTGAATAGCTTCTTCTTGTCCTAACATCTTTGAATATACCTATGATCTGTTCTAGCAATCGTATCCCAGATTATAATTCCCTGCTCATTCCTGAATAAATGTATGTCTTTGAAGAGCCACTCTTTCTGTTGCTTTTAGGTAGACAAAACTTATAAATGAATTCAGTGAAGTTTCAGGATACAAAATTAATGTTAAAATATCACTTGCATTTCTTGCATCAATAACACACTATCTGAAAAAGAAATCAAGAAACAAACCTATTCATGAAAGCATCAAAAAGAATAAAATACCTAGGAATACATTTAACCAAAGAAGTGAAACACCTGCACACTGAAAAAATCCATAAACATCCAGTGTTTATGGATTAGGAGAATTAAAATTGTCAAAATGTCTATACTACCCAAAAAGGTCTACAAATTCAACACAATCTTTATCAAAATTCCAAATGCATTTTTTTGAAAAAAAAAGTCTAAAATTTTTATGGAATCATAAGAGACCTAGAGTAGTCAAAATAATCAAGAGAAAGAAAAACATGGTTGGAGAAATCATACTTCTTGATTTCAAATTATATTATAAAGCAATAGTAATCAAAACAGTATGGTTCTGGCACAAAAACGGACATGTAGCCCAATGAAACAGAATAAACAGTGCAGATATAAATTCCAACCTTATAGGTCAACTAATTTTCAACAAGGGCAGCTCTTCTCTATTGGTGCTTTTATCAGTATGTGGTACTACAATCCATAATTTCAGTCCTGCATATTAAGATCAAGAGTTTCTAGCTTTCATTTTTTTCTTTATTTATCTGAAGATATTTTCTGAGGAATTATTCCAAGTGTAGCAGAAATTGGCCCATGGTGTTTACTGCTGCCTGCTTTATGAGTATATTCTTGCTTAATAGAAGAATGATTAGAAATTTTGTCAGGTCTGTGATGTAATCCTGAATGCAGTAATATAGAAGTCCCTGTTGTAAATTGATGTAGTACTGGCTACTAGACAAAAATGTCTCCTACTCTGTGAATACATCTGTTCTGTCCTTGTTGATTCTTGATGTTGAGGCTGTTCCTTGTGTGATGGCAAATGCATGAGATATTTGACATTGCTATTGCTAACATTGACAAATTATCAGTATATGACTGTCTTTTACAGAAATATTGCCTGAATTTAGCAGTACTGGCCTAGCCTGACCCTGACCCATCCTTCCTCACTGGGCAGGGCCTCCCTGCAAGAACTCCACCAACTCCAGCCAGAGGCTCAGGAACAAAACCCTGATCTCCCAGGGCCTGAGTCCCTAAGGGGAGAGGTGGCCACAGTCTCTGCAGACTAGCAGACTTAGCCTTTCCTGCTGGTAGTTCTGAGGAATCCAGGCAGCCCCGATGAGTGGGTTTCCCCCCAGCAAAGCATGCCCCCTCCACCAAGGGACAGTCAAAGTGCTTCATTAAATGGGTCCTGTTCCCCTGCCACCCACCTGGGTGAGAACCTCCAACAGGGGTTATCAGGCACCCTATACAGAAGCAATCCTACTGGCATCAGGTTGGTGCCCCTTGAGGTCAGAGATCCCAGAAGAAGGAGAGGCACCATTTTTGCTGTTATCCAGCCTCCTTGAGTGACAACTCCAGGTGTGGGAGTGAACCAGATGAGTAGGGCCTGAAGTGAGCCCCCAGCAAATTGCAGCAGCCCTACAGAAAAGGGACCTGACCATTGAAAGAAAAACAAACAGAAAGCAACAACAACAGCATCAGCAAAACAAGAAGTCTCCACAAAAACCCCATCCAATGGTCAGCAGCCTCAAAGATCAAAACTAGACAGACTTACGTAGGTGAGAAAAAATCAATGAAAAAATGCTGAAAACCCAAAGCCAGAGTACCTCTTCTTCTCCAATCACCACACCTCTCCAGCAAGGGCACAGGACTGGATGGAGGATGAGATGGATGAATTGACAAAGGTAGGCTTCAGAAGACGGGTAATAAAAAAAACTTTGGTGAGCTAAAGGAGCATGTTCTAATCCAATGCAAAGAAGCTAAGAACCTTGATAAAAGGTTAGAGGAGCTGCTAGCTAGAATAACCGGCTGAGAGGGGGACATAAATGACCTGATAGAGCTGAAAAACACAGCATGAGAACTTCGTGAAGCATACACAAATATCAATAGCCAAATCGACCAAGCAGAAGAAAGTATATCAGAGTTGGAAGACCACTTTGAGTTTGAAACAAAATATACAGACAAGGTTAGAGAAAAAAGAATGACAAACAAACAAACAAACAAAGTCTCCAAGAAATATGCGACTATGTAGAAAGACCAAATCTATGATTGATTAGAGTACCTGAAGAAGACGGGGAGAATGGGAACAAGCTGGAAAACGCACTTCAGGATATTACCCGGGACAACTTCCCCAACCTAGCAAGATGGCCAACACGTAAATTCGTGAAATACAGAGGACACCACCACTAAGATACTCTATGAGAAGGACAACCCCAAGACATATAATCATCAGATTCTCCAAGGGCGAAATGAAGGAAAAGGTGTTAAGGGCAGCCAGAGAGAAAGGCCAGGTCACCTACGAAGGGAAGCCCATCAGACTAATAGTGGACCTCTCAGCGAAACTCTACAACCCAGAAGAGATTAAGGGTCAATATTTTACATTCTTAAAGAAAGAATTTTCAACACATAATTTCATATCCTGCCAAACTAAGCTTCATAAGCAAAGGATAAATAAAACCCCTTTCAGACAAGCAGATGTCGAGCAATTTTGTCACCACTAGACCTGTCTTGCAAGGGCTCTTGAAGGAAGTACTACATATAGAAAGGAAAATCTGGTACCAGATGCTGCAAAAATACGCCAAAATATAGAGACCAATGACACTATGAAGAAACTGTATCAACTAGTGTGCAAAATAACAGATAGCATCATGATGACAGGATCAAACTCACACATAACAATACGTTAAATGTAAATGTGATAAATACCCCAGTTAAAAGACACAGACTGGCAAATTGGATAAAAATTCAAGACCCATCAGTGTGCTGTATTCAGGAGATTCATCTCACGTGCAAAGACACACATAGGCTCAAAATAAAGGGATGAAGGAAAATTTACCAAGCAAATAAAAAGCAAAAAACAAACAAACAAACAAAATCATGGAGTTCAATCCTAGTCCCTGACAAAACAGACTTTAAACCAACAAATTTCAAAAAAGACAAAGAAGGGCATTGCATAATGGCAAAGGGATCAATTCAATGAGAAGAGCTAACTATCCTAAATATACAGGCATCTGATATAGGAGGATCCAGATTCATAAAATAAGTTCCTAGAGACCTACAAAGACACATAGACTTCCACACAATCGTAGGGAGACACTTTAGCACCCCACTGTCAATGTTAGACAGATCAAAGGACAGAAGATTAACAAGAATATTTGGGATTTGAACTCAGCTCTGGGTCAAGTGGACCTAATAGACATCTACAGAACTCTCCATCCCAAATCAACAGAATACACGTTCCTATCAGTGCCACATAGCACTTATTCTAAAATCGACCACATAATTGGAAGTGAAACACTCCTCAGCAAGTGCAAAAGAACTAAATCATAACAAAGAGTCTCTCAGACCACAGTGCAATCAAATTAGAACTCAGGATTAAGGAACTCACTCAAAACCACATGATTACATGCAAATTGAAAAACCTGCTCCTAATTGACTCCTGGGTAAATAATGAAATTAAGGCAGAAATCAAGAAGTTCTTTGAAACCAATGAGAACAAAGAGACAATGTACTGGAATCTCTGGGATACAGCTAAAACAGTGTGTAGAGAAAAATTTATAGCACTAAATACCCACATCAGAAAGCCAGAAATATCTCAAATTGACACCCTAACATCACTATTAAAAGAGTTAGAGAAACAAAAGCAAACTAATCCAAAAGCTAGCAAAAGACAAGAAATAACTAAGTGTAGAACAGAATTAAGGAGATAGAGACACAAAAAACTCTCCAAAAAATCACTGAATTCAGAAGCTGGTTTTTTGAAAAAAATAACAGAATAGATAGACTACTAGCTAGACTAATAAAGAAGAAAAGAGAGAAGAATTAAATGACACAATAAAAAGTAATAAAGGAGATATCACCACTGACCCTAGAGAAATACAAACTACCATCAGAGAATACTATAAACATCTATATGCAAATAAACTAGAAAATCTAGGAAAAATTGATAAATTCCTGGACACATACAGCCTCCCAAGACTAAACCAGGAAGAAGTCAAATCCCTAAATAGATCAACAAAAAGTTCTGAAATTGAGGCAGCAATTAATAGCCTACCAACCAAAAAATATCCCAGGACCAGATGGATTCACAGCTGAATTCTACCAGAGGTACAAAGAGGTGATGATACCATTCCTTCTGAAACTATTCCAAACAATTGAAAAGGAGGGACTCCTCCCTAACTCATTTTATGAAACCAGAATCATCTTGATATCAAAATCTGCCAGAAACACAACAACAAAAGAAAACTTTAGGCCAATATCCCTGATGAGCATCAATGTGAAAATTGTCAATAAAATACCTGCAGATCAAATCCAGCAGCATATCAAAGAACTTATCTACCATGATCAAGTAGGCTTCATCCCTGTGATGCAAGTCTGGGTCATCACATGCAAATAAATAAATGTAACCCATCACATAAACAGAACCAAAGACAAAACCACACGATTGTCTCAATAGATGCAGAAAAGGCCTTCAATAAAATTCAACATCCCTTTATGCTAAAAACTCTCAATAAACTAGGTATTGATGGAACATGTCTCAAAATAATAACAGCCATTTATGACAAACCCACAGCCAGTAACATATTGAATGGGCAAAAGCTGGGAGCTTTCCCTTGGAAAACAACTACAAGACAAGGATGCCCTCTCTCACCACTCCTATTCAACATATTATTGGAAGTTCTGGCCAGAGCAATCAGGCAAGAGAAATAAATAAAGGGTATTCAAACAGAAAGAGAGGAAGTCAAATTGTCTCTGTTTGCAGATGACATGATTATATATTTAGAAAACCCCATTACATCAGCCCAAAACTCCTTAAGCTGATAAGCAACTTCAGCAAATTCTCAGGATACAAAATCAGTGTGCAAAAATCACAAGTATTTCTTGACACCAACAGTAGACAAGCAGAGAGACAAATCACGAATGAACTCCCATTCACAATTGCTACAAAGAGAAGTAAATACCTAGAAATACAACTAACAAGGGATGTGAAGGACCTCTTCAAAGAGAACTACAAACCACTGCTCAAGGAAACAAGAGAGGACACAAACAAATGGAAAAACATTCCATCCTCATGGATAGGAAGAATCAATATCATTAAAATGGCCACATTGCCCAAAGTAGTTTATAGATTCAATGGTATTGAATTGAATGCATCAAACTACCATTGATATTCTTCACAGAATTAGAAAAAAAAAACTACTTTAAATTTCATATGGAATCAAAGAAGACCCCATATAGCCAAGACAATCCTAAGCAAAAAGAACAAGGCTGGAGGTATCACACTACCTGACTTCAAACTATACTACAAGGCTACAATAACCAAAACAGCATGGTACTTGTACCAAAACTGACATATAGATCAATGGAACAAAACAGAGACTTCAGAAGTAATACCACACATCTAAAACCATCTGATCTTTGACAAATCTGACAAAAAAGAAGCAACAGGGAAAGAATCTCTTATTCAATAAATGGGGTAAATGGTGCTGGAAAAACTGGCTAGCCATATGCAGAAACTGGACCCCTTCCTTACACCTTATACAAAAATTAACTCAAGATGGATTAAAGATTTAAATATAAACCCAAAACCATAAAAACCCTGGAAGAAAACCTAGGCAACACCATTCAGGACATAGGCATGGGCAAGACTTCATGAATAAAACACCTAAAGCAGTTGCAACAAAAGCAAAAATCAACAAATAGGATCTAATTAAACTAAAGAGCTTCTGCACAGCCAAAGGAAGTATCATGCCCGCAGAATGGGAGAAAAATTTTGCAATATACCCATCTGACAAAGGTCTAATGTCCAGAATTTACAAGGAACTTAAACAAACTTACAAGAAAAAAAAAACAAACAATCCTATCGAAAAGTCGGCAGAGGATATGAAAAGACACTTCTCAAAAGAAGACATTTATGTGGCCAAAAAACAGAAAAAAAAGCTCAATATCACTGATGACTAGAGAAATACAAATCAAAACCACAATGAGATACAATCTCACACCAATCAGAATGGTGATTATTAAAATGTCAAGAAACAATAGATACTGGTGAAGCTGTGGAGGGAATGTAAATTAGTTCAACCATTGTGGAAGACAGTATGGTGATTCCTCAAGGATCTAGAACCAGAAATACCATTTAACCCAACAATCCCATTACTGGGTATATAACCAAAGGAACATAAATCATTCTACCATAAAGATACATGCACACATATGTTTATTGCAGCACTATTTACAATAGAAAAGTCATGGAACCAACCCAAATGTCCATCAATGATAGACTGGATAAAGAAAATGTGGTACATACACACTGTGGAATACTATGCAGTCATAAAGAAGAATGAGATCATGTCTTTTGGAGTGACATGGATGAAACTGGAAGACATCATCCTCAGCAAAATAACACAGGAAGAGAAAACCAAACACCACATGTTCTCACTCATAAGTGGGAGTTGAACAATGAGAGCACATGGACACAGGGAGGGGAACAACACACCCCAGAGCCTGCTGAGGGATTGGGGGTGAGATGAGGGAATTTATAGGATGAATCAATAGACGCAGCAAATCATCATGGCATATGTATACCTACGTAAAAAACCTGCACATTCTGCACATGTATCCCACAACTTAAAATAAAATAAAATAAATTTACAAATTTTTAAAAAAGAAAATGTGTGATACTGGCTCGGGGGGGCATGCCCAAGATGGCCTAATAGGAACAGCTCCAGCCTCCAGCTCCCAGCATGAGCAACAAAGACGACGGGCGATTTCTGCATTTTCAATTGAGGTGCTGGGTTCATCTCACTGGGGCGTGTCAGACAGTTGGTGCTGGTCTACGGGCGCAGCCCGACCAGCGAGAGCTGAAGCAGGGTGATGCATCGCCTCACCTGGGAAGTGCAAGGGGGAAGGGAATTCCTTTTCCTAGCCAAAGGAAATTGAGATACACAGCACCTGGAAAATCGGGTAACTCCCACCCTAATACTGTGCATTACCAAGGGTCTTAGCAAATGGCACACCAGGAGATTATACCCCACACCTGGCCCAGAGGGTCCCACGCCCACGGAGCCTCCCTCGTTGCTAGTACAGCAGTCTGAGATCTAACTGCAAGGCGGCAGTGAGGCTGGGGGAGGGGCGCCCGTCATTGCTGAGGCTTAAGTAGGTAAACAAAGCCACCCGGAAGCTCGAATTGAGTGGAGCCCACTGCAGCTCAAGGAGGCCTGCCTGCCTCTGTATACTCCACCTCTGGGGACAGGGCATAGCTAAACAAAAAGCTGCAGAAACCTCTGCAGAGGCAAATGTCCCTGTCTGACAGCTTTGAAGAGAGCAGTGGTTCTCCCAGCATGGAGGTTGAGATTTGAGAATGGACAGACTGCCTGCTCAAGTGAGTCCCTGACCCCTGAGTAGCCAAACTGGGGGACATCCCCCACTAGGTGCAGACCGACACCTCACACCTCACACGGCTAGGTACACCCCTGAGACGAAGCTTCCAGAGCAAGAATGAGACAGCAACACTCGCTGTTCAGCATTCTGCAGCCTCCGCTGCTGATACCTAGGCAAACAGGGTCTGGAGTGGACCTCAAGCAAACTCCAACAGACCTGCAGCTGAGGGCCCTCACTGTTAGAAGGAAAACTAACAAATAGAAAGGACAACCACACCAAAACCCCATCAGTACATCACCATCATCAAAGACCAAAGGCAGATAAAACCACGAAGATGAGGAAAGGGCAATGCAGAAAAGCTGGAAATTCAAAAAATCAGAGTGCATCTCCCCCTCCAAAGGAACGCAGCTCATCACCAGCAACGGATCAAAGCTGGATGGAGAATGACTTTGATGAGCTGAGAGAAGAAGGCTTCAGTTGATCAAACTTCTCAGAGCTAAAGGAGGAACTATGTAACCAGTACAAAGAAACTAAAAACCTTGAAAAATGAATGGATGAATGGATAACTAGAATAATCGATGCAGAGAAGACCTTAAAAGAACTGATAGAGATGAAAACCATGACACGAGAACTACGTGACAAATGCACAAGCTTCAGTAACCGACTCAATCAACTGGAAGAAAGAGTATCAGAGATTGAAGATCAAATGAATGAAATGAAGCAAGAAGAGAAGTGTAGAGAAAAAAGAGTAAAAAGAAATGAACAAAGCCTCCAAGAAATATGGGATTATGTGAAAAGACCAAACCTACGTCTGATTGGTGTGCCTGAAAGTGATGGGGAAAATGGATCCAAGTTGGAAAACACTCTGCAGGATATCATCCAGGAGAACTTCCTCAACCTAGTAAGGCAGGCCAACATTCAAATTCAGGAAATACAGAGAACGCCACAAAGATACTCCTCAAGAAGAGCAACTCCAAGACACATAATTGCCAGATTCACCAAAGTTGAAATGAAGGAAAAAATGTTAAGGGCAGCCAGAGAGAAAGGTCAGGTTACCCACAAAGGGAAGCCCATCAGACTAACAGCAGACCTCTCGGCAGAAACTTGACAAGCCAGAAGAGAGTGGGGGCCAATATTCAACATTCTTAAAGAAAAGAATTTTAAACCCAGAATTTCATATCCAGCCAAACTAAGTTTCATAAGTAAAGGAGAAATAAAATCCTTTACAGATAAGCAAATGCTGAGAGATTTTGTCACCACTAGGCCTGCCCTACAAGAGATCTTGAAGGAAGCATAAACATGGAAAGGAACAACTGGTACCAGCCATTGCAAAAACATGCCAAAATGTAAACTCCATCGATGCTAGGAAGAAACTGCATCATCTAACGAACAAAATAACCAGCTAACATCATAATGACAGGATCAAGTTCATACATAACAATATTAACCTTAAATGTAAATGGACTAAATGGTCTAATTAAAAGACACAGACTGGCAAATTGGATAAAGAGTCAAGACCCATCAGTTTGCTGTATTCAGAACACCCATCTCACATGCAGAGACAAACATAGACTCAAAATAAAAGGATGGAGGAAGATCTACCAAGCACATGGAAAACAAAAAAAGGAGGATTTGCAATCCTAGTCTCTGATAAAACAGATTTTAAACCATCAAAGGTCAAAAGAGACAAAGAGGGCCATTACATAATGGTAAAGGGATCAACTCATCAGGAAGAGCTAACTATCCTAAATTATATGCACCCAATACAGGAGCACCCAGATTCATAAAGCAAGTCCTTAGAGACTTACAAAGAGACTTAGACTCCCATACAATAATAACGGGAGACTTTAACACCCCACTGGCAACATTATACAGATCAACGAGATAGAAAGTTAACAAGGATATCCAGGAATTGAACTCAACTCTGCACCAAGTGGACCTAATAGACATCTACAGAACTCTTCACCCCAAATCAACAGAATATACAGTCTTCTCAGCACCACATCGCACTTATTCCATAATTCACCACATAGTTGGAAGTAAAGCACTCCTCAGCAAATGTAAAAGAACAGAAATTATAAGAAACTGTCTCTCAGACCACAGTGCAATCAAACTAGAACTCAGGACTAAGAAACTCAATCAAAACCGCTCAACTACATGGAAACTGAACAACCTGCTCCTGAATGACTACTGGGTACATACGAAATGAAGGCAGAAATAAAGATGTTCTTTGAAACCAATGAGAACAAAGATACAACATACCAGAATCTCTGGGACACATTTAAAGCAGTGTGTAGAGGGAAATTTATGGCACTAAATGCCCACAAGAGAAAGCAGGAAAGATCTAAAATTGACACACTATCATCACAATGAAAAGAACTAGAGAGCAAGAGCAAACACATTCAAAAGCTAGCAGAAGGCAAGAAATAACTAAGATCAGAGCAGAACTGAAGGAGGTAGAGACACAAAAAAATCCTCCAAAAAAATCAATGAATCCAGGAGCTGGGTTTCTGAAAAGGTCAAAAAATGGATAGACCGCTAGCAAGATTAATAAAGAAGAATCAAACAGATGCAATAAAAAATGATAAATGGGATGTCACCACCGACCCCACAGAAATACAAACTACCATCAAAGAATACTATAAACACCTCTACACAAATAAACGAGAAAACCTAGAAGAAATTAATAATTTCCTGGACACTTACACTCTCCCAAGACTAAACCAGGAAGAAGTTGAATCCCTGAATAGACCAATAGTGGGCTCTGAAATTGAGGCAATAATTAATAGCTTACCAACCAAAAAAAGTCCAGGACCAGACAGATTTACAGCCGAATTCTACCAGAGGTACAAGAAGGAGCTGGTACCATTCCTTCTGAAACTATTCCAATCAATAGAAAAAGAGGGAATCCTCCCTAACTCATTTTATGAGGCCAACATCATCCTGATACCAAAGCCTGGCAGAGACACAACAAAAAAAGAGAATTTTAGAACAATATCCCTGATGAACATCGATGCAAAAATCCTCAATAAAATACTGGCAAACCGAATCCAGCAGCACATCAAAAAGCCTATCCACCATGATCAAGTGGGCTTCATCCCTGCAATGCAAAGCTGGTTCAACATATGCAAATCAATAAACGTAATCCAGCACATAAACAGAACCAAAGACAAAAACCACATGATTATCTCAATAGATGCAGAAAAGGCCATTGACAAAATTCAACAGCCCTTCATGCTAAAAACTCTCAATAAATTCGGTATTGATGGAACGTATCTCAAAGTAATAAGAGCTATTTATGACAAACCCACAGCCAATATCATACTGAATGGGCAAAAACTGGAAGCATTCCCTTTGAAAACTGGCACAAGACAGGGATGCCCTCTCTCACCACTCCTATTCAACATAGTGTTGGAAGTTCTGACTAGGGCAATCAGGCAAGAGAAAGAAATAAAGGGTAGTCAGTTAGGAAAAGAAAAAGTCAAATTGTCCCTGTTTGCAGATGACATGATTGTGTATTTAGAAAACCCCATCATCTCAGCCCAAAATCTCCTTAAGCTGATAAGCAACTTCAGCAAAGTCTCAGGATACAAAATCAATGTGCAAAACTCACAAGCATTCTTATACACCAGTAACAGACAAACAGAGAGCCAAATCATGAATGAACTCCCATTCACAATAGCTTCAAAGAGAATAAAATACCTAGGAATCTAACTTACAAGGGATGTAAAGGACCTCTTCAAGGAGAACTACAAACCACTACTCAGCCAAATAAAAGAGGACACAAACAAATGGAAGAACATACCATGCTCACGGATAGGAAGAATCAATATTGTGAAAATGGCCATACTGCCCAAGGTAATTTATAGATTCAATGCCATCCCCAGTAAGCTACCAATGACTTTCTTCACAGAATTGGAAAAAACTGCTTTAAAGTTCATATGGAACCAAAAAAGACCCCACATTTCCAAGACAATCCTAAGCCAAAAGAACAAAGCTGGAGGCATCACGCTACCTGACTTCAAACTATACTACAAGGCTACAGTAACCAAAACAGCATGGTACTGGTACCAAAACAGAGATATAGACCAATGGAACAGAATAGAGCCCTCAGAAATAATACCACACATCTGCAGCCATCTGATCTTTGACAAACCTGACAAAAACAAGAAATAGGGAAAGGATTCCCTATTTAATAAATGGTGCTGGGAAAATTGGCTAACTATAAGTAGAGAGCTGAAACTGGATCCTTTCCTTACTTCTTATATGAAAATTAATTCAAGATGGATTAGAGACTTAAATGTTAGACCTAAAACCATAAAAACCCTAGAAGAAAACCTAGGCAATACCATTCAGGACAAAGGCATGGGCAAGGACTTCATGTCTAAAACACCAAAAGCAACGGCAACAAAAGCCAAAATTGACAAATGGGATCTAATTAAATTAAAGAGCTTCTGCACAGCAAAAGAAACTACCATCAGAGTGAACAGGCAACCTACAGAATGGGAGAAAAATTTTGCAATTTACTCATCAGACAAAGGGCTAATATTCAGAACCTACAAAGAACTCAAACAAATTTGCAAGAAAAAAACAAACAACCCCATCAAAAAGTAGGCAACGGAAATGAACAGAGACATCTCAAAAGAAGACATCCATACAGCCAACAGACACATGAAAAAATGCTCATCATCACTGGCCATCAGAGAAATGCAAATCAAAACCACAATGAGATACCATCTCACACCAGTTAGAATGGCAATCATTAAAAAATCAGGAAACAACAGGTGCTGGAGGGGATGTGGAGAAATAGGAACACTTTTACACTGTTGGTGGGACTGTAAACTAGTTCAACCATTGTGGAAAACAGTGTGGTGATTCATCAGGGATCTAGAACTAGAAATACTATTTTACCCAGCCATCCCATTACTGGGTATATACCCAAAGGATTATAAATCATGCTGCTATAAAGACACATGCACACATATGTTTATTGCAGCACTATTCACAATAGCAAAGACTTGGAACCAACCCAAATGTCCATCAGTGACAGACTGGATTAAGAAAATGTGGCACATATACACCATGGAATACTATGCAACCATAAGAAAGGATGAGTTCATGTCCTTTGTAGGGACATGGATGCAGCTGGGAACCATCATTCTCAGCAAACTATTGCAAGAACAGAAGAACAAACACCACATGTTCTCACTCATAGGTGGGAATTGAACAATGAGATCACTTGGACACAGGAAGGGGAACATCACACACTGGGGCCTATTGTGGGGAGGGGAGATAGGGGAGGGATAGCATTAGGAGATAAACCTAATGTAAATGACAAGTTAATGCGTGCAGCACACCAACATGGCACATGTATACATATGTAACAAACCTGCCCATTGTGCACATGCACCCTAGGACTTAAAGTATAATAATAATTTTTTTAAAAAGATAATATGCTACATAAACACCATGGAATACTATGCAGCTATGAAAAAGAATGAGTTTATGTCCTTTACAGAGACATGGATGAAGCTGGAAGCCCTCATCCTCAGCAAACTAACACAGAAACAAAAACCAAGCACCACATGGTCTCACTCATAAGTGGGAGTTGAACAATGAAAACACATGGACACAGTAAGGGAAACAATGCACACCAGGGCCTGTTACGGGGTGGGGAGGGTGAGGGAATGGAATTAGAGGAGGGGTCAATATGTGCAGCAAACCACCATGGCACACGTATACCTACCTGCATGTTCTACATATGTATTCTGACACTTCATTAAAAAAAAAGAAAAGAAAAGAAAAGAAGTAGTGGCCTAGGGAATGCCAATGTAGATCATTTCTGAAAACGTGGGTTTATAGGCACATCTGTGATACTATCTATTAAAATGGAATTCTGGACCAAAGATAAAGAAGTGGTGTCTCTGATAAATATCATCTATTTTTGGTTTATTAAATGACTGATTGGCCTTTGAGTTTCTAATCGTTTTCAACTTAACAGGTGCTTTCTCTAATATTTTTAGAAACTCATATTTTAGCTCATCTAATAATTCTAGAGTAACTGTAGAATCCACATATTACCGCCAATGCTTTCCATCAATGAACACAGGAATCTCTCAATTGAATCATTTGCAAGTCAAATGAATGTATACATGTGCTATCACTGTTGGTTTGTACTGAAGAGAGAAGGTTATGTGATGCAGACTGTTTATAGCCATGAAATAATACATCTCTGTCAAATCCTTGCTTGCTTTTACTAACATGGTACATTTTACCACATCTAATTGTGGATGTTCAATGATGATCTCAAAATCTGGTGTTTGTAAGGTTATGGTTTCAATTAAAACCAATTCTTGAGTCTGTTGAAAGTAAATACATTTGGTATTCAGCACTCTAGGGAGTGAAGACAAGCATGTGCTACTTTAATAACATGTTCAAGTTTTTGAGCCTGTTCCTCCCCTTTTACTGCCAAAAAATTACAGGTTGACAATATTATCCACATTCCTCACAGAAGTATTTCTGTTTCCTCTAAAGAGAGCTCAATTTTCATCTTCCTTTAGTGCAACACTGATACCCAGCACTCTTCCAAAGTTTCTGGTGAAATCCACTAATTCATTCACATTACCTCCTCATCAGTCTGCAGACATTTTACTCCAAGGATTCCTATTGAATTTGGTGAAAGAATAGTACATATAAACAATTGCAGTGTTTACTGTAAGCTGAGAGACATTGAGATGCTGTCCCACATCTTGGATGAGGTTAGCCATCTGCTGGCACTAGGAGAGCTCTTTATCGACCTGCACTCCACATTGGCTACTTGGCCTGTCATCTAGCTGTTCCCTAGTAAGAGCCAATGAGAAGAAGCTCCACGTCTGGCACCATGACACTTCCTCCTCCACCCACTCCCCACAAATTATATCTTTTTCTTTTCATTGGCATACAATAATTGTACACATTCATGGGGTACATAGTGATATTTCAATACATATAATATATAGTGAGCAAATAAAGGTAATTAGCATATTCATCATCTTGAACATTTATTATTTCTTGAACATTCAGTTCTTGAACATCTTGAACATTCACTTTTTTTCATTCTAGTTATTTGAAACTATATAGTATATTATTGTTAACTCTATAGTAATTCTACAGGGCTATAGAACTCTAGAATTTATTCCTCCTATCTAACTACAATTGCATATCTTTTAAGAAATTTTCCCTATTCTCCTCTTTCCCTTACCTTTGCCAACTTCTAGTATCTTCTGCTGTACTTTTCACTTCTATGAGATCAGCATTTTTAGCTTCGATTATATGAGTAAGAATATGCAGTATTTTACTTTCTATTCCTGGATTACTTCACTTAATATAATGTCTTCTAGTTCCATCCATGTCATGGCAAATGACAGAATTTTATTCTTTTATGACTGAATAATATTTCATTGTGTGTATATATACCACATTTGCTTTATCCATTAATCTTTTGTTGGAAATCTAGGTTGATTTCATATATTGGTTATTGTGAATAGTGCCACAATAAACATGAGGGTGCAAATGTCTCTTCAATGTTCTGATTTCCCTTCGTTTGGATAAATGCCCAGTAGTGAGATTGCTAGATCATGTGGTAGTTCTATTTGTAGTTGTTTGAGAAACCTCCATACTGTTCTTTATGGAAGCTGTAGTAGTTCACATCCCCACCAATAGTGTATAAGAGTTCTATTTTTTTCTGCATCTTCACCAGCATTTGCTATTTTTTGTCTTTTTGGTAACAGCCATCCTAACTAGGGTGAGCCGATACCTCAGTGTATTTTTGTTTTTCTTTCCCTGAGATGGAGTCTCGCTCTGTCACCCAGGCTGGAATGCAGTTTGGCACGATCTGAGCTCACTGTAGCCTCTGCCTCTTGGGTTCAAGTGATTCTCCTGTCTCAGTTTCCAAGTAGCTGGGACTATAGGCATGCACTACCAGGCCCAGTTAATTTTTTGTATTTTTAGTAGAGATGAGGTTTCACCATGTTGGCCAGGCTGATCATGAACTCCTGACCTCAGTGGATCCACCTTCCTTGACCTCCCAAAGTGCTGGGGTTGCGGGCGGGAGCCGCGGGCGGGAGCCACCGCACCCAGCCCTCACTGTGGTTTTGAATTGCATTTCTCTGATGCTTAGCGATGTTGAGTATTTTTGTATACAGATTTATTAGCCATCTGTATGTCTTCCTTTGAGAAATGTCTGTTCATATTATTTGCCCCCTTTTTATTGAATTGTTTGTTCTTTTGCTGTTGAGATATTTGAGTTTCTTGTGTATTCTGGATGTTAATCCCCTATTGGGTGAATAGTTTGAAAACATTTTCTCCCATTTTGTAGGCTGTTTTTTCTTCATGTTGATTATTTTCTTTGTGATACAGAGCTTTTCAGTTTTATATAGCCCCATTTGTTTTTGCTTTTGTTGCCTGTGTGTTTGAAGTCTTATTCATAAAATCTTTTCCCAGACCAGTGTCCTGAAGTGTTTCTACTATTGTTTTTTCTAGTGCTCTTATAGTTTGAGGTCTTAGATTTAGTTATTTGTCCCATTTGGAGCTCATTGTTGAATAGGGTGAGAAGTGGGAGTTTAGTTTCATTCTTCTGCACACAGATATCCAGTTTTCCCAGCACCATATATTAAAGAGACTATCCTTTCTCCAATGAGTGTTCTTGGTGCCTTTAATTCAAAATTCAAAAATCAATTGGCTGGAGATAAAGGGATTACTTTCTGAATTCTCCATTCTGTTCCATTAGCCTATGTATCTGTTTATATGTTGATACTATGCTCTTTTTTGTTGTTCTTGTTACTACAGCTTTGTAGTACATTTTGAAGTCTGGTAGTGTGGCATCTACAGCTTTGTTCTTTTTGCTCAGTATTCCTTTAGCTATTTGAGGTCTTTTGTGATTCCATACAATTTTTTTTTAATTTTCTAATTATGTGAAGAATGTCATTAGTATTTTGCTATGGATTGCATTGAATCTATAGATTGCTTTGGGTAGCATGGTCATTTTAACAGGATTAATTACTTTGATCCATGAGCATGGAATAAGTGTTTTGTAGTTTTCCTTGTAGAGGTCTTGTAACTGCTTGGTTACATTTATTTCTAGGTATTTTTCTTTTGTAACTATTATATGCGAGATTTCCTTCTTGATTTCTTTTTCAAGTAGTTTGTTGTTCATGTATTGAAACATTACTGAGTTTTGTATATTTATTGTGTATTCTGCAAGGTTACTGAATTCATTTATTACTTATAAGAGTTTTTTGATAAAGTCTGTAGGTTTTTCTATATATAAAATCATGCTCTCTGAAAACAAGGACATATTGATATCTTCCTTTCCAATTTGGATGCCTTTTATTTCTCTCTTGCCTAATTGCTCTGGCTAGGACTCCCAGGACTATGTTGAATAAAAGTAGTGACAGTTGGCACCTTTGTCTTATTCCAGTGCTTACAGCAAAAGCTCTCAGCTTTTCCCCATTTACTATGATGTTAGCTGTGGGTTTGTCATATGGCCTTTATTGTGTTGAGTTACTTTCCCTCTATACACAATTTTTTGAGAGTTTTTATCATGAAGGGTTATTGAATTTTATCAAATGCTTTTTTTCATTCTTCTATTTCTGTGACAAATGCCTTTGGTATTTTGAAAGGGATCATATGGGTTGGTCATTCATTTTGTTGATATGATGTATCCTGTTTATTGATTTTCATATGTTGAACCATCTTTGCATCCATGGGATAAATCCCACTTGATCATAGTGCATTATCTTTTTTGATGTATTGTTGGATTCAGTTTGTTAGTACTTTCTCAAGGATTTTTGCATCTATGTTCATCGGGGCATTGGCCTGCAGTTTCCTTTTTTTAATTGGGCCCTTATATCTCACTGAGTTTCCTGAAGATTGCTATTTCAAATTCTTTTTCTGGCATTTTATATATTTCCTTATGATTGGGGTCTGTTATTGGAGAATTGTTACGTTACTTTGGAAGTGTCATGTTTCCTTTTTTCACATTTTACCTATTCCTATGTTGATAACTATGCATCTGATGAAACAGTCACCACTTCCAATTTTATGAAATAGGTTTTATAGAGAAACATTTATTTGTTTAGGTGGGTCTTGGGGTGTTGATTCTGTAAGGTGCATTGGCTTTGGTTCTAGGTGGATGTAGTAGTGTGGTCTCTGTGTGGTTTTTTTTTTTTTTTTTTTTTTTTTTTTTTTTGAGATGGAGTCTCGCTCTGTCGCCCGGGCTGGAGTGCAGTGGCCGGATCTCAGCTCACTGCAAGCTCCGCCTCCCGGGTTCCCACCATTCTCCTGCCTCAGCCTCCCGAGTAGCTGGGACTACAGGGGCCCGCCACCTCGCCTGGCTAATTTTTGTATTTTTTAGTAGAGACGGGGTTTCACCGTGTTAGCCAGGATGGTCTCGATCTCCTGACCTCGTGATCCGCCCGTCTCGGCCTCCCAAAGTGCTGGGATTACAGGCTTGAGCCACCGCGCCCGGCCTCTGTGTGGTTTCTTTAGCTGTAACCCATGTTAGTGACATTTACAAGTGTCTCAGCAGCCCATGCTGAAACGAGTGTGGCAATGGTGGTGTGGCTTTGCTAGGGGTGGACTCATTGTTCTGTTTCTCAGGTTAGGGGTGCATGCATGTACACAGCAGATTGGCCAACTTGATGTCTGACTCACTGGGGTTGGAACCACGTGGCTATTACTCTAGTCAGGGGCACCATGTGTGATTCCTCATCTGGCCTGGGGACATGTCTGCCAGGGATGGCCCTCAGGGCTGTTTCTCAGGCCCAGAACATGGGCACATAACTGCTTGGTGGCCTAGGGAAATATCTGCTGAAGGTGGCCCATGGGGCAATTTTGCAGCCCTGGGACATGGCCACATGCCTTTTTGGCAGGCCTGGGTATGTCTGCTGGGGTTGGCCCTCAGGGCTGTTTCTCAGGTCTGGGATGGAGGAGCCCATACTCAAAAAATATTGAGAGGGCTTAACTGCACAGGTGAATAGGCTAGTGTGAGACCTAGCTGTGTCTCCTTCCACAGGGTTGGTCCAGTAAGGGTGTAGCATCAGAGAGGGCTCCCCCAAAGCCCATCAGCAGACGTGGTGAGGGAGTTACCCCTCTTATCCTTAATCCACAGCACACAACTGCAAATGCACAGATACACAAAGGAACCATGTGACTGAGTAAGAGCTTATCTACTGCTCATTGCTGTCAACTGCCATCTACTAAAATGCAGCCCAAATTACAAAGTCAAAAATCACTTTACTAAATTTACCCTCTATGAAACCAAGAGCAAGAATTCTACAACAAAGAAAGACCCTGTACAGAGCCTTAGTCCTCTGAAAACTTCCAGAAATGAAGTCAACAGATGAAACTCAATTTATACCTCAATTAAAAGAGTATCAGCCTTCCCAGATGAGCAAGAATCAGCACAAGAACTCTGGCAATTTAAAAAGCCAGAGTGTTCCCTTACCTCCAAATAAGCCCACTGGCACCCCAGCAATGGTTCTTAACCAGTTTGAATTGTCTGAAATGACAGACAAGGAATTCTGAATCTGGATGGCAAGGAAGTTCATTGAGATTGAGGAGAAAATTCAAACTCAATCTAAGGAAGCCAAGCAATCCAGTAAACCAATTCAAGGCTGAAAGATAAAATTCCCATTTTAAGACTAACCCAAACTGAGCATAAGCTAAAATATTGGCTACAAGATTTTCATAATACAATCGGAAGTATTGACAGCATAATAGACCAAGCTGAGAAAAGAATCTCAGTGCTAAAGTATGAGTTATTCGAACCAGCACAGTCAGACAAAAATAAAGAAAAATAAATAAGAAAAATGAAAAAATTATCTGATAAATATGGGATTATGTAAAGAGACCAAATGACTTAGCATCATTTCTGAGATGGAAGGAGAGAGAATAAGCTACATGGAAAATATATTTGAGGACACAGTTCATAAAAATTTCCCCGATCTCACTAGAGAAGTCAATATGCAAATCTAAGAAATACAGAGAACCTCAGCCAGATACAAGATGACCATTCCCAAGGCTTATAGTCATTAGATTCACCAAGGTCAATACAAAACAAAAAACTTTAAAAACAACTAGAGAGAATGGGGCAGGTCACCTACAGAAAAAAAATCCCATCAGGCTAGCAGCAGATTTCTCAGCAGAAATCTTACAAGCCAGATAAGATTAGAGGTCTACTTTTAGTGTCCTTAAAGTAAAGAAATTCCAACCAAGAATTTCATGTCCTGCCAAACTAAACTTCATAAGTTAAAGAGAAGTAAAATCTTTCTGTAACAAACACATGCTGAGGGAATACATTTCAACCAGACCAGCTGTATAAGAGGCCCTTAAGGGAATACTAAATACGGATTCAAAAGAATGACACCGGCTATCACAGAAGCACACCTAAGCCCATAGCCCACAGGCACTATAAGGTAACTATGCAATCAAGTCTATATAACAATCAGCTAACAACACCATGATAGGATCAAAATCACACATACCAATACTAATCTTGAATGTGAATGGGTTAAATGTCTCACTTAAAAGATACAGACTGGCAATCTATATTAAAAGACAAGACCCAACCATCTGTTGTTTTCAAAAGATCCATGTCACATGTGGCAATACCCACCAGCACAAAGTAAAAGGATGTAAGGAGTAAGATCTACCATGCAAATAGAAAACAAACAAACAAAAATAGGAGTCACTATTTTTATATCAGATGAAACAGACTTTAATAAAAATTACAGACAATAAAGGGCTTACATAATGACAAAGGATACACTCCAACAAAAAGTTTAACTATCCTAAATATACACACATCCAATATTGGAGCACCCAGATTCATAAAGCAAGTTCTTTTAGACCTACAAAAATACTTACACAACTACACAACAATAGTGGGAGACTTCAACACCCCACTGTCAGCATTAGATGGATCACATCAAAACAAAAATCTAAAAAAGAAACTCTGAGGTTGGGCACAGTGGTTCACACCTGTAATCTCAGCCCTTTAGAAGGCTGAGGTGGGTGGATCATTGGAGCCCAGGAGTTTGAGACCAACCTGGACAACATAACAAACCCTGTCTCTACAAAAAATACAAAAATTAGCAGGGCATGGTGGCATGCACCTGTAATCCCAGCTGTTCAGGAGGCTGAGGCAGGAGGATCAATTGAGCCTGGGAGGTCAAGGCTTCAGTAAACTGTGATCAGGCCACTGTACTCCCGCCTGGGCAGAAGAGTGATACCCCAGCTCAAAAATAAATATATAAATAAATTAAATAAATAAATAAGAAACTTTGGACTTAAACTCAACACTTGCCCAGTTGGATCTAATAGACATATACAGAACACTCCACCCAAAAAACACAGAATATACAGTCTTCTCATCTGCACATTGAATATGTCTTAAGATTGACCACATGCTTGGTCATAAAGCAAGCCTCAATAAATTCAAAAAAATTGAAATCATACAAAGCACACTCTCAGACCACAGTGCAATAAAAATAGAAATCAATACCAAGAATATTTCTCAAAACTACACAAATACATGGAAATTAAACAACTTACTAATGAATAACTCCTGGGGAAACATTAAAATTAAGAAAGAAATAAAAAATTATTTTAAATCAATGAAAATAAGGACACAACAATACAAAAATCTGCGGAATGCAGCCAAAGCTGTGGTAACAGGAAAGTTTATAGACCTAAATGCCTTCATCAAGAAGTTAGAAAGGTCTCAAATTAGCAATCTAACTTTGCACCTAAAGGAAATATTAAAAAAAAAAAAAAAGAACAAACCAATCCCAAAGCTAGCAGAAAAAAAGAAATAACTAAAATTAGAGAATAATGTAATGAAATTAAGATGCAAAAATCCATACAAAAGATCAATGAAACCAACTGTTGGGTCTTGAAAAAATAAATAATATCGATAAACCCCTAACTAGACCAACAAAGAAAAAGAAAATCCAAATAAGCACAATCAGAAGTGACAAATGTGATATTATAATTTATCCCACAAAAATACAAAAGATCCTCAGAGAAACAATGAACCACTCTATGCAGACTAATTAGAAAATCTAGAGAAAATAAATAAATTCCTTGAGGCATACAATCTCCGAAGATTGAATCTGGAAGAGATTGAAACCCTGATTAGACCAAAGTCAACTTTTGAAATTGAATCAGTAACAAAGAACATGACAACAACAACAAAAAGCCCCATACTGGATGGATCCACAACCAAATTCCACCAGATGTACAAAGAAGAACTGATACCTGTTATACTAAAACTATTTCAAAAGATTGAGGAGGAGGTCCTCCTCCCTAATTTGTTCTATGAAGCCAGCATCATTCTGATACCAAAATCTGGCAAAGATGCAATGAAAAAATAAAACTCTAGGCCAACATCCTTCAGGAACATAGACACAAAAATCCTCATTAAAATACTAGCCAGTCAAATTCAGTAGCACATTAAAAAGTTAACCCAGCACAATAAAATGGCTTTATTCCTGGGATGCAAGCTAGTTTAATATATACAAATCAATAAATGTCATTTACCACATAAACAGAATCAAAAACAAAAGCTACATGATCGTCTTGATAGAAGCAGAGAAAGCTCTTGATAATATCCAACATCTCTTTATGATAAAAACCCTCAATAAACTAGACATTGACAGAACATACATCAAAACACTAAGAGCAGTCTATAACAAACCCACAGCCAACATTATCCTGAATGAGCAAAAGCTCAAATCATTCTCCTAGAGAACTGGAACAAGACAATGATGTCCAATCTCACCACTCCTATTTAACATATTACTGAAAGTCCTAGTCAGAGCAATCAGACAAAAGAAAGAAAGAAAAAGCATCCAATTAGGAAAAGAAAAAGTCGAACTATCTCTCTTCACTGATATTATTATGTACCTAGAAAATTCTAAAGACTCTACCAAAAAGCTTCTAGAATTGATAAACAACTTTACTAAGGTTTCAGGGTACAAAATCAATGTACAAAAATTAGTAGCATTCCTATATACCAACAACACCCAGACTGACAGCCAAATCAAGAACAAAATTTCACTTGCAATAGCCACACAAAAAAGAAATACCTAGAAATACAGCTAACAAAGCGGGTGAAAGATCTCTAAAAGGAGAACTATAAAACACTCATGAAAGAAATCAGAGATAATGCAAATAAATGGAATAACATTTCATGCTCATAGATTGGAAGAATCAATATCATTAAAATGGCCATACTGCCCAAAGCAATTTACAGGTTCAATGATATTCTTATTAAACTACCAATATGATTCTTAACAAAATTAGAAAGAACTATTCTAAAATTTATATGGATCCACAAGAGCCTAAATAGATAAAGCAATCCTAAGCAAAAAGAGCAAAGCCAGAGATATAACATTACCTGATTTTAACTATACTATAAAGCCACAGTTACCAAAACTGCTTGGTACTAGTACAAAAACAGACATAATGGAACAAAATAGAAAATGACAAATAATGCTGCACACCTACAGCTATCTGACCTTCAACAAGGCCAACAAAAACAAGCAAAGAGGAAGGGACTCCAAGTCAATAAATAGTTCTTGGATAACTGGCTAGCAGAAGATTGAAAATGGATCCATATCTTTTCCCTTTCACCAGATACAAAAACTAATTAAAAGTAGATTAAGAATTTAAATGTAAGACCTCAAACCATAAAAATCCTAGAAGAAAATCTAGGAAATACTCTTTTCAACATCAGCATTGGGAAAGAATTTCTGGCTAAGTCCCCAAAAGCTATTACAACAAAATAAAACAAAAAAGACAAGTGGGACCTAATTAAACTAAAGAGTCTTTTCACATAGAAAGAAACTATAAACAGAGTAAAAAGACAATCTGCAGAATGAGAGAAAATACTTGCAAGCTACGCATCCAACTAAGATTTAATATGTAGAATCTGTAAGGAACTTAACAACTGAGAAAAACAAATTAACCCCATTAGAAAGTGGGCAAAGGACAATAACAGACACCTCAAAAGTGCCCAAGAAACATGAAACAATGCTCAGCATCACTAGCCACCAGAAAAAAAATGCAAATCAAAACCACAAGAGATACCATCTCACACTAGTAGAATAACTATTATTAAAAAGACAAAAAATAACAGGTCTTGTTAAGGTTGCAGGGAAAAGGGAATACTTATACACTGCTGTTAGGAATGTATATTGGTTCAACCATTGTGGAAAGCAGTGTGGTGATTTTTCACAGAACATAAAACAGAATTGCCATTCAATGCAGCAATCACATTATTGGGCATATACCCAAAGGTATACATAAATTGTTCTACCATAAAGATACATGCCCCTATATGTTAATTGCTGCAACACTCATAATAGCAAAGACATGGAATTGACCCAGATGCTCATCAGTGGTAGATTGGATAAAGAAAATGTGGTAAAAGACATAGGGTGGGACGAGATGGTGAAATAGAAGCTTCCACTGACCATCACCCTGTAGGAACACCAAGTTAAACAACCATCTACACAAAAAAAGCACCCTTCATAAGAACAAAAAATCAGGTGAGTACTCACAGTACTTGATTTTAACTTCACGTCATTAAAGGCACTGAAGATGGTAAACAAGGTAGTCTTGAATTGTCCATTCCACCCCTCCCCCACTGCTCCTGCAGAGGTCACATGTCATGGGGAAAGCTGTGCATGGGGGAGATAGAGAGTGCAGTAATCGAGACTTTGCATTCAACTTAGTGCTGCCCTGTCACAAGGGAAAGCAAAACCATGCTGACCTAAGCTGATACCTACCCATGGAGAAAGAACTTAAACCAGCTCTAGCCAGGGGGAAATCACCCATCCCAGGAGTCAGAACTTAAATTCTGGCAGGCCTCACCACCATGGGCTGAAGTGCTCTGGGGCTGTAAATAAACTTAAAGGGCAGTCTATGGCACAAAAATTGCAATTCCTGGGCAAGTCCTACTGCAGAGAAAAACTCAAAGCCAGTGGACTTCTGGGGCATACGATTTACTGAGACACCAGAGAGAACAGCTAAAGGAGTGCTTTCACTACTCATCCCCACAACCCAGGCAGCACAGCTCATGGCTCCAAAGAGAAGGGTCCAATTCAACAAGAAAAGCTAACTATCCTAAATATATATGCACCCAATACAGGAGCACTCAGATTCATAGAGCAAATTCTTAGATACCTACAAAGAGACTTAGACTCCTACACAATAATAGTGGGGGATTTTAACACCCCACTGTCAATATTAGACAGGTAATTGAGACAGAAACTTAACAAAGATATCAAGGCCCGAACTCAGCTCTGGATCAAGTGAACCTGATAGATATCTACAGAACTCTTCACCCAAAAATGACAAAATATACATTCTTCTCATCACCACATGGCACTTACTCTAAAACTGATCACATAATCAGAAGTAAAACACTCCTCAGCAAATGCAAAAGCACTGAAATCATAACAAATAGTCCCTCAGACCACAGCACAATCAAATTAGAACTCAAAATTAAGAAATTCACTCAAAACCACACAACTACATGGAAATTGAGCAATCTGCTCCTGAATGACTATTGGGTAAACAATGAAATTAAGGTAGAAATCAAGTTCTTTGATACTAATGAGAACAAAGAAACAACATATCAGAATCACTGGGACACAGCTAAAGCAGTGTTAAGGAGAAAATTTATAGCACTAAATGCCCATCACAAAGCTAAAAAGATCTCAAGTTAACAACCCAACATCACAACCAAAAGAACTAGAAAACAAAGAGCAAACAAACCCAAAGCCAGCAGAATTCAAGAAATAACCAAGATTAGAGTTAAACTGAACGAGATGGAGACACAAAAAGCCCTTCAAAAAAATCAACAAATCGAGGAGCTGTTTAATAATTTTAAAAATTAATAAAATAGACTGCTAGCTAGACTAATAAAGAAGACAAGAGAGAATGATCAAATAAACACAATCAGAAATGATAAAGGGGATAGAACCACTGACCCCACAGAAATACAAACAACCATCAGAGAATGAAATAAACACCTCTATGCACATAAACTAGAAAATCTAGGAGAAATGGATGAATTCCTGAACACATAAACTCTCCCAAGACTGAACCAGGAAGAAATTTAATCCCTGTATAGACCGATAATGAGTTCTGAAGTTGAGGCAGTAATAAATAACCTGCCAACCAAAAAAGCCCAAGACCAGACAGATTCACAGCAGAATTCTACCAGGGGTACAAAGAAGAGCTGGTAGTATTTCTTCTGAAACTATTCCAAAAAATTGAAAAGGAGTGATTCCTCCCTAACTCATTCTGTGCGGTGAGCATCATCCTGATGCCAAAACCTGGCAAAGATACAACAACAGAAGAAAACTTCAGGCCAATATCCCTGATGAACATTTATGCAAAAATCCTTAGTAAAATACTGGCAAACTTAATCCAGCAGTACATCAAAAGGGTTATCCACCATGATCAAATTGGCTTCATCCCTGGGAGGTAAGGTTGGTTCAGTATACGCAAATTAATTAATGTGATTCATCACATTAACAGAGCTAAAGAAAAAAAAAAAACACATGACTGTTTCAACAGATGCAGAAAAGGCCTTCGGTAACATTCAACATCCCTTCATGTTAAAACTCTCAATAAACTAGGTATTGAAGAAACATACCCCAAAATGACAAAAGTCATGTATGCCAAACCCACAGCCAATATCATACTGAATGGGCAAAAGCTGGAAGCATTCCCCTTGAAAACTGGCACAAGATAGGGATGCCCTTTCTTACCACTGCTATTCAACATAGTATTGGAAGTTCTGCCCAGGACAATCAGGCAAGAGGAATAAATAAAAGTGTTCAAATAGAAAGAGAAGAAGTCAAATTATCTTTTCCCAAGCTTTTCACTTGGGAAAGGACAAAACTTATCAATGTGTTCAAAGGTTGTTTTCAGGCAGGAAATCTCCAAATTGGTTAAGCATGTAACCTCTCTACCTCACTTCCAACAGGAATTAGCACAACTGGCAGAAGTCCAACCCCAGGAAGTAGAACAATCTTTATTTAACCCAGGAAATTTGGTATTAAGAAAAATTCTCATCTCCATCTCCTTCCCTAAGCCAAGCTGGGAAGGGCCCTACACTGTTCTTCTTTCAACTCCCTAGGCAGTAAAAGTTACAGGAATCAACTCCTGGATACATCACACTCAAGTCAAAGCCCGAAGAGCTAAGGCAACAACCCCTGACAGCCCAGAGGAATGTCCTGAATATCAATGTTAAGAAATAGAAGATCTTAAGTTGAAAATTATAAAAGGTAAGTAACTGAGTGAGGTCTACTCATCTTATTCAGTTCCACTCCTACCTCACCAGATACCTTTTATTATTTCTACCCTTTCCTCTCAAAATTTGCCACTAAATAGTAAGACTTCTTTTTAATTCATATTTGCAGGGAGATTTAATTATACAGGGAATTGCATTTGTAACTTTGTAGATCCCCAAAGGGAAATGTTATATCTTGGCAAGTAAAGTTTTCAACAGAAATTATTTACTATGCCACTTTTGTGGTATAGTAGGATTAATAATTGCAAGAAAAATTTAGTAAAGATTGTTTTGCTTATAGCAGGAGTAATCGTTATGGATAATAAGCAAGCATAAAAGTTTTACTATCATTAAGTTTAATAAGACTTTTTATTGAAAATTAATAATATAATGTGCTCTAAATTATGGAAAGAAGGTTATAAAGAAAAAGATTTTATATAGGAAATGATTTTGTATGGTAAACACTTGTCCTAAAAGTAAATAACTGGTAGTTTAAAGGATGGATGTTTAGGACAAGTCAAAAAGTTTAAGTGCGTTGTTAGAGGGTCTGTGAAAGTCATAAAAGATTTTAATAATTAAAGGAAAGGAATTGTCAAGATTAACGCTAAAGGTATTTTAGCGACCCAATAATGTATCTCTCCCAAGCATATTGCAAGTTATAAAAATGGCTAAGACTAAAGTTATTCTCTAATGGTAAGCCAAGGAGAAATGTATGCTTTTCTCAAGAAAAATGTTACTTTTATATTAACGTTTCTGGTAATGTACAGGGACATCTAGTGGAGGCAAACCGGTATTGCAATTCATTGGTGCAACTATACAGGTGTCAAACTCTACTTGTCAGTTATGGCCTATGGGACACCCACTAGCAGTGGTCATCTTAATGCTCATATTCTAACCCTATATTTTAAACCTTCTTGTAAAATTTATCTCTTTTTGCCTAGAAGCAATAAAAGTTCAAACAGTGCTGCAAGCAGAGCCATACATGGACATGCCATTCTTCCAAAAACTCTTAAATCAACCTAGGAGAAGGCCCGACTGCTGTTCCCCCACATGACACCCCTTTTCAGCAGGACGTACCCAGAAAGAATCATCACCCAACACCCCCTAAAAGCAGTTAGGTTTGCTTCTCTTGAGGGAGGGAATAAGACAGGAGTAATTAAGAAATCATTTTTAGGCAGGTAGAAAAGGCAAAGATTCTGGGTGGAAATTTTCCTGTAATAAGAAGCGACCTCCGAACGATTTCTTTTCTAACAGAAAGGTGGCTTAAAGAGCTAGGCTGGCAAGCTTTGATATGCAAATGCTAACCATTAAAAACTCACCCAATATGGCCATTCCTGCCTTCTTCTTCTTGTCACCAGGTGTGCCAAGTGTCATGGCCACTTCCAGATAACACTATGTGTTCAAAACATCATGGCCCCCTGCATTTGCATATTAAAAGGCTGAGGTGGGAGGGCCGGGTTTTTCACGGGCTATGTAAATGACACACCTAGTCAAACCAATCCCCTGGGCCCTATGCAAATCAGGCACTGCCTCCTCACGCCTCCAATAGAACCGACAATTTTCCAACACACACAGGGTTCCCTCTCTTAGCTTGGAGCTCCCCTCCTTCTGTCTCTGTACAGGGGAGCTGCTTTATTCTATCTTGCCTATTAAACACTCTCCACTGCTTAAAACCACTCCACATGTGTCTGTGTCATTTTATCTAAATCAGCGCAAGACCAAGAACCTGGGTGTTCCTCCAGTCATCAGAGCCATATCACAATTGCACAGCTTTCTTTTGTAAATGGCCCGGTCTGAGGTATGTCTTTATCAGCAGTGTGAAAATGGACTAGTAAGTAAACCAGCACCAGTAGAGTGGGGTGTTGCTGAAAAGATACCCGAAAATGTGGAAGTGACTTTGGAACTGGGTAACAGGCAGAGGTTGGAACAGTTTGGAGGGCTCAGAAGAAGATAGAAAAATATGGGAAAGTTTGGAACTTTCTAGAGACTTGTTGAATGGCTTTGACAAAAATTCTGACAGTGATATGAACAATAAGGTCCAGGCTGAGGTGGTCTCAGGTGGAGATGAGAAACTTGTTGGAAACTGGAGCAAAGGTGACTCTTGTTATATTTTAGCAAAGAGATTGACAGAATTTTGCCCCTCCCCTAGAGATCTGTAGAACTTTGAATTTGAGAGAGATGATTTAGGTTATCTGGCAGAAGAAATTTCTAAGCAGCAAAGCATTTCAGAGATGACTTGGGTGCTGTTAAAGCCGTTCAGATTTAAAAGGGAAACAGAGCATTAAAGTTTGAAAAATTAGCAGCCTGACAATGCAATAGAAAAGAAAATCCCATTTTCTGAGGAGAAATTCAAGTCTGCTGCAAAAATGTGCATAAGTAACAAGGAGCCAAATGTTAATCACTAAGACAATGGGAAAAATGTCTCCAGGCCATGTCAGAGACCTTTGCGGCAGACCCCTCCATCACAGGTCCATTGGTTTAACAGGAAAAAAGTGGTTTCATAGACTGAGCCCAAGGTCCCTGTGCTGTGTGCAGCCTGGGGATTTGGTGCCCTGTATCACAACTACTCCAGCTATGGCTGAATAAGGCTGATGCAGAGCTTGGGCCATGGCTTCACAGGGTGCAAGCCTCAAGCCTTGGCACCTTCCATGTGGTGTTGAGCCTGTGCACAGAAGTCAAAAATTGAGGTTTGGGAACCTCTGCCTAGGTTTCAGAAGATGTATGGGAATGCCTGGATGGCCAGGCAGAAGTTTGCTCTAGCGGTGGAGTCCTCATGGAGAACCTCTGCTAGGGCAGTGCAGAAGGGAAATGTGGGGTGGGAAATCCCACACAGAGTCCCTACTGGGGGACCACCTAGTGGAGCTGTGAGAAGAGGGCCACCATCCTCCAGACCCCAGAATGTTAGATCCACTGACAGCTTGCACTGTGTGCCTGGAAAAGACACAGACACTCAACACCAGCCCATGAAGGCAGCAGGGAGGGAGGCTGTACCCTGCAAAACCAGGGCTGGAGCTGCCCAAGACTATGGGAGCCTACTTCTTGCATCAGCATGACCTGGATGTGAGACATGGAGTCAAAGGAGATCATTTTGGAGCTTTAAGATTTGACTGCCCTGCTGGATTTCAAACTTGCATGGGGCCTGTAGTTCCTTTGTTTTGACCAGTTTCTCCCATTTGGAATGCCTGTATGTACCCAATACCTGCACCCCCACTGTAACTAAAACGCAAGTAACTGGCTTTTGATTTTACAGGCTTATAGGTGGAAGGGACTTGCCTTGTCTTGGATGAGACTTTGGACTGTGGGCTTTTGAGTTAATGACTTTAGGGGACTATTGAGAAGGCATGATTGGTTTTGGAACGTGAAGATATGAGATTTGGGAGGGGCCGGGTGGAATGATATGGTTTGGCTCTGTGTTCCCACCCAAATCTCATCTTGTAGCTCCCATAATTCCCACATGTTGTGGGAGGGACCTAGTGGGAGATGATTGAATTATGGGGGCAGGTCTTTCCCGTGTTGTTCTCATGATAGTAAATGGGTCTCATGAGGTCTGGTGGTTTTAAAAAATGAGAGTTGCCCTGCACAAGCTTTCTCTTTGCCTGCTGCCATCCATGTAATACGTGACTCACTTCTCCTTGCCTTCTGCCATGATTGTGAGGCCTCCCCAGCCGTGTGGAATTGCAAGTCCAATTAAACCTCTTTCTTTTGTAAATTGCCCAGTCTTGGGTATGTCTTTATCAGCAGCATGAAAACAGACTAATACACTATATCTAGAAAACCTTATAGTCTCAGCCCAAAAGCTTCTTAAGCTGATAAGCAACTTCAGCAATCTCAGGATACAAAGTCAATGTACAAAAATTGCCAGCATTCCTATATACCAACAACAGGCAAGCAGGGAACAAAATCATGAATGAACTTCCATTCACAATTGCTACAAAAAGAATAAAATACCTAGGAATACAGTTAACAAGGGAAGTGAAGGACCTCTTCAAGGAGAACTACAAATCATTGCTCAAAGAAATCAGAGAGGACATGAACAAATGGAAAAACATTCCAGGCTCATGGATAGGAAGAATTAATATTGTGAAAATGGCCATAATGCTTAAAGTAATTTATAGATTCAATGCTATTCCTATCAAATTACCGATTGCATTCTTCACAGAATTAGAGAAAAAGTATTTAAAAATGCACGTGGAACAAACAAATAGCCCAAATAGCCAAAACAATCTTAAGCCAAAAAGAACAAAGCCGGAGGCATCATGCTATTCAACTTCAAACTATACTACAAGGCTACGGTAGCCAGAACAGCACGGGACTGGTACAAGAACAGACACACTGACCAATGGAACAAAATAGAGAATTCAGAAACAAGACCAAACACTTACAGCCATCTGATCTTGGACAAACCTGACAAAAATAAGCAATGGGGAAAGGGTGCTGTACTTAATAAATGGTGCTGGGAGAACTGGCTAGCCATATGCAGAAAATTGAAACTGGATCCCCTTCTTACACCATATACAAAAATTAACACAAGATGGATTAAAGACTTAAATGTAAAACCCAAAATTATAAAAGCCTTAGGAGAAAATGTGGGCAATACAATTCAGGACATAGGCATGGGCAAAGATTTCATGACAAAAAATGCCAAAAGCAATTGTAACACAAGTAAAAACTGACAAATGGGATCTAATTAAATTTAAAAGCTCCTGCACAGCAGAAGAAACTATCACAGTGAACAGACAACCTACAGCATGGGAGAAAATTTTTGCAATCTGTTCATCTGACCAAGGTCTAATATCCAGAGCCTAAAAGGAAATTAAACAAATATACAAGAAAAAAAAAAACCCATTAAGAAGTGGGCAAATGACTAGAACAGACATTTCTCAAAAGAAGATATACATGCAGCCAACAATCATATGAAAAAAAAGTCCAACATCATTGATCATTATTTGCAAACCAAAATCACAATGAGATACCATCTCATGCCAGTCAGAATGGTGATTATTGAAAAGTCAAAAGCAACAGATGCTGGTGAGGTTATGCAGAAAAAGGAAGCTTTAATGCTGTTGGTGGGAGTGTACATTAGTTTTACCATTGTGAAAGACAGTGTGGTGATTCCTCAGAGAAATAGAGGCAGAAATACCATATGACCGAGCAATCCCATTACTGGGCATATACCCAAAGGAATATAAATCATTTGATTATAAAAATACATGCACTTGTATGTTCATTGTGGCACTATTTGCAATAGCAAAGACATGGTATCTACCCAAATGTCCATTAATAATAGACTGAATAAAGAAAATGTGGTACATATATACCATGAAATACTATGCAGTCATAAAAACGAATGAGTTTATGTCCTTTGCAGGAACATGGATGGAGTTGAAAACCATTATCCTCAGCAAACTAATGCAGGAATAGAAAACCAAACACTGCATGTTCTCACCTATAAGGGGGAACTGAATGATGGGAACACATGGACACATAGAGGGGAACAACTCACACTGGGGTCTGTCTGGGTGGGGAGGGTTGGGGAAGGAAGAACATCAGGAAGAATAGCTAATGGATGCTCGACTTAATACCTAGGTGATGGGATGATCTGTGCAGCAAACCACCATGGCACACATTTACCTGTGTAACAAACCTTCACATCCTGCACCTATACCGCTGAACTTAAAATAAAAGTTGAAGAAAAAAAAAAAAAGAAAGAAAGTGTACATATGCACAATGGAGTGCTATTCAGCCATAAAAAATAATGAGATCTGTCATTTATCACAAAAGAATGAAACTGAAGGTCATTTTGTTAGGTGAAATAAGCTAGGCACAGAAAGACAAACTTCATGTTCTCACTTAAGTGTGGAAGCTAAAAATTAAAGCAATTGAGCTCACAGAGGTAGAGAGTAGAAGAATAGTTACCAGAGGCTGGGAAGAGTAGGGGAGGTAAGGGTGGAGGTGTAATGACTAATGAACACAAAATTAGTTAGAAACAATAAATAATACCTAGTATTTGCTAGCACAACAGTGTGATTATTGTCAAAAATAATTTAGGTTGGGTACGGTGGCTCATGCCTGTAATCCCAGCACTTTGGGAGGCCGAGGCGGGCAGATCACAAGGTCAGGAGTTCGAGACCAGCCTGGCCAACATGGTGAAATCCCGTCTCTACTAAAAATACAAAAATGAGCCAGGCATGGTGGCAGGCACCTGTAATCCCAGCTACTCGGGAGGCTGAGGCAGGAGAATCACTTGAAATGGGGAGACGGAGATTGCCGTGAGCTAAGATCATGCCACTGCACTCCAGCCTGGGCAACAAGAGTGAGACTCCATCTCAAAAAAGTAATAAATAATAATAATAATTTAATTCTACATTTAAAAATAATGCAGAGTATATAGAATTGGATTATTTGTAACACAAAGGTACTGCATTTACCCTGATGTGATTAGTATGCATTTCATGCCTATATAAAAATATTTCAAGTAACATACAAATGTCTACATCTACTATGTACCCACAAAAATTATAAATAAAAGTAAACTTAAACAGTTAAGCACACATACAAAGAAAATGTGGTACATATACACCATGGAATACTATGCAGACATAAATAGTATGAAATCGTGTCTTTTGCAACAACATAGATGCAGCTGGAGGCCATTATCCTAAGCAAAGTAATGCAGAACGAGAAAGCCAAATACCACATTCTCTCACTTATAAGTGGGAACTAAGCATTGTGCACACATGGACATAAATATAGGAGCACTGTGGACTACCAAAGGGTGAAGGGTGGGAGGTGGGCTAAAAAGTAGGTATCAAGTACTATGTTCATTGCCAGAATGTCAAGATCAATATCCACACTCTGAACCTCATTATCACACAATATTTTTATGTAACAAATCTGCACACGTATCTCCTATATCTAAAATAAAAGTTGAAAAATTTTAAGAACTACTAGGAAACCTATTTCAACATTATACTAAAAAGATCATTCACCTTAATCAAATGGGATTCATCCCAGACATGTAAGGATGGCTCAACATACATAAATCAATAAACTTGATGCATCTCATAAATGAAATCAAGGGCAAAAACTATATCATTATTTCAAAAGACTCAGAAAAAGCACTTGATGAAATTCAACATCTTTCATGATAAAAACTCTGAACGCATTAAGTTAAAGATTCCACGGGGTGGGGAGGGGGGAACTCTATTAAGGCTAACAAACAAATTCGGTAAAGTTGAAGGGTACACAATCAACATACAAAAATTAGTCGTATTTCTATATGCTAATAGTGCACTATCTGAAAAAGAAATTATGAAAACAATCCCACTTTTAATAGTTACCCCAAAATACCTAGTAATAAATTTAACCAAGGAGGTTAAGATATCTACAATGAAAAAGATAAAACATTGATGAAAGGCATTAAGAAGGATACAAATAAATGGAAAGATATACCATGTTCATGGTTGAAAAAAATATTTTTAAAATATCCATACTATCCAAAGTGATCTACAGATTTAATGCAATGTGTATAAAAATACCAATTACATTCTTCACAGAAATTTAAAAAATGTAAAATGTATATGAAACTATAAAAGACCACAAATTGTCAAAATGATCTTAAACCAAAAATACAAAGTCGGGGGCAAAATCTCAAAATATTCTACAAAACTATAGTAATTAAAACAGCATGATACCAGCATATAAACAGACACATGACCACTGGGACAGAATAGAGAACCCAGAAATAAATCCATGCATTCACAGTCAAATAATTTTTGACAAAGGCACCAATAACACACTTTGGGGAGAGGGACAGCCTCTTTAATAAATGGTGCTAAGAAAACTGAAGATCTATGTGCAGAAAAATGAAACTAGATGCCTATCTCTACATATGAAAAAAGAACTCAAATGTAAAACCAAAAACTATGAAAATACTAGAAGAAAACATAAGGGAATTGCTTCATGACATTGGTCTGGGCAATAATTTTTTTTGGATAAGAACTCAAAATCACTGGCAAAAGCAAAAATAGACAAATGGGATCATATACTAAAAAGCTTCTGCACAGCAAAGAAAAAAATCAACAGAGTGAAGAGACAACCTATAGAATGAGAGAAAATATTTGCAAAGCAAGTTAGTAACTAAAAAACAAAAAATCTTGTTACATATGGGCAAAAGATATGAACAAATATTTCTCAAAAGAAGCACACAAATTGCTAATAGGTTTATTCTTTATGTGTTCAACATCACTATCATCAGAGAAATGCAAAACAAAATCAAAAATCACAGTGAGTGTCACCTCACCCCACTAAAATGGCTAACCAAAAAAACCCACCAAATGCTGGCAAGGATGTGGAGAAAGGACGCACCGTTGGTGGAAACATAAATTAGTACAGCCATTATGAACCACAGTATGGAAGTTCCTAAAAACCACAAATCAAACTACCATATGATCCAGCAATCCCCCTTCTGCATCACATCCAGCGGAAATGAAATCAGTATGTCAAAAAAAACAAACAAACAAACAAAACAAAACTGTGATCCCTTGTTTACTGTAGCATTATTCTCAATAGCCAAGATATGTAATAAACCTAAGTGTCCATCAGTGAATAAATGGGTACAAAAAATGTGGTAGTTATACACAGATAAATACTATTTGGCCATAAAAAAAATAAAATGTTATTTGCAACAACATGGATGAACCTGAAGCCATTATATTAAATGAAATAAGCCACGCATAGAAGGACAAATACCACATGTTCTCACTCATATGTGGAATTGAAAAAAGTTGATATTGTACGAGTAGAGAGTAGAATAGTACCTACTCCGGTCTTGGGGGTGTGAGAGAGGAGGCTAAGAAGGGGTTGGTAAATGCGTAGAAAGTTGCAGTTAGGCGGAATAAGTTCTAGAGTCCCATTGAACGGTAGGGTGAATATAGTTAACAACAACATACTGTATATTAAAAATTGCTAGAAGAGATGATTTTTTTTTTTTTGGAGACGGAGTCTCCCTCTTGTTGCCCAGGCTGGAGTGCAGTGGCGCGATCTTGGCTCACGGCAACCTTTGCCTCCCGGAAATAAGGGATTTTCCTACTCAGCCTCCAGAGTAGCTGGGATTACAGGCATGCACAACCATACCCGGCTAATTTTGGGTTTTTGGTAGAGATGCGATTTCTCCATGTTGATTAGGCTGATCTCAAACTCCTGACCTCAGGTGATCCGCCCGCCTCGGCCTCCCGAAGTGCTGGGAATACAGGTGTGAGCCACTGCGACTGGCCGATGATTTTTAAATATTTCACCACAAAGAAATGGCAAATGTTTCAGGTGAGGAAATATGCAATTAATCTGATTTTATCGTTACACAATGTATGCATGTATCAAAACATCACACTTTATTCCATAAATATGTACAATTATTATCAATTAAAAATAAAATAAAACTTTAAAAAGATGTGGCTAGAATAGAAACTCCTTGGTACTCTTTCCCTAGTTTAGCCGTTAGAGGAAAAACTTCGCACAAATTGAATCATACAACTATATTATCTCTTGCTTGTTTAACTCAAAATTACTTTGTTAGGTTCACCCTTGTGGTTCCATGTAGCTGTAATTTGTTTTCATTTCTATATAAAAAATTCCATTGTGCAAATTATTGGTAGTATTGGATAGTTTTAAATTTTTTGTTGTTTTACTGTGAGCATTCCTACACACATATATCCTGCTGCACATGTACATGAGTTTCTCTACATATACAGCTAGGAATAAAATTGCTCAGGTTTAAAATATACATATGTTCAGCTTTACTAAATAATGTCAAACAATTTTTCAAAGTTATTATACCAATTTCTACTGTGCCAGCAGTGAAAGAGTTCCTGTTATTCCATATTACCAACTCTGATATTGTCAGACGTATAATTTTTTAATCCATTGATGTGTAATAATATCTCATTATGGTTTTAACTTTCAAATCTCTGATTACTAATGAGGATGAGCACTTTTAATGCATTTTTGGCCGTTTAAATTCCTATTGTATAAAATGTTTATTTTTTCTGTTTCTTCCTATTGAGTAGTCTGTATATTTAAAATTGATTTGTAGAAATTCTATGTCAGTGTCATTTGTCAGATATGCGTTGCAGTCTACAGTCATACCACCCTGAACACACCTGACCTTGTCTGACCTAGAAAGCTAAGCAGGGTTGGGCCTTGTTAATCCTTGAACAAGAGATATGTGTTACAAATATATTTTATCATTTCACAACTTACCTTTTTCTTAAATATGTCTTTTAATGAAGTATGTACTTAAAATTAATGTAGTTGAATATGTCAGTCTTTTCCTTTATAGTTAATGCTTTTTGTGTGTTATGCAGTAAATACTTTCCTATCCCGAGGTCTTGAGGATAGTCTTCTATGTTATCTTCTAAAATATTTGTAGTTATTTTTTCACAGGACTTGGTGAAACCCAAAATTTTATTTTTGTGTATAGTGCGAAGGAAATGTAAATTTCCAAATTATCTATATGAATACTCATCTGCTGTAAAATAATTTATTGAATAAAGAATATTTTTACAGTATTCTACAATGCCTCCTCCAGCATACAGCACTAATCTGTGTGTTCACATGTCAAATTATAGATCTCTATTTTTTCTTTCAGTCTGTTTTGTTTATTCCTATTTTAATAACACTGCCTTAAATACATAGCTTCATTTAAAATTTTGATATCTGAAATAGCAGATACTAATACATCTTGTTTTTCTTTTGCAAAACATCTTAGTTATTCCTAACTCTTTGTACTTTTACATATATTTTTGGCAAGTTCACAACATACTCTTGACATTTTTATTTGGATAATATTAGCTCTACAAATCAATTGGAAGAGGGTCATTGTTTTTACAACATTGTGTCTTCCAATTCATCAACATTCTGTTTCTTTTCATTTATTTAGGCATCTAGTCAGGTTTTACAATTTTTTCCATGAAGATATTTGTATTAGTTCATTCTTGCAGTGTTATAAAGAAATACCTTCTCAAGACTGAGTAATTTATAAAGAAATTTATTTGGCTCATGGTTCTATAGGCCATACAGAAAGCATAGTGGCTTCTCCTTCAGAGAGGCCTCAGGAAGCTTCCATTCATGGTAGAAAGGGGGAGCAGGCATGTTACATGGCCAGAGCAGGAGCAAGAGAGAGTGAGAGGGGAGGTGCTACACACTTTTTTTTTGAGACGGAGTTGCACTCTGTCACTCAGGCTGGAGTGCGGTGGTGCTATCTTGGCTCACTGCAACTTCTGCCTCCCGGGTTCAAGTGATTCTCCTGCCTCAGCCACCTGAGTAGCTGGGATTACAAGTGTGCACCACCACACCTGGCTAATTTTTGTATTTTTAGAAGAGACAGTGTTTCACCATGTTGGCCAGGCTGGTCTCGAACTCCTGGCCTCAAGCGATCCACCTGCCTCGGCCTCCCAAAGTGCTGGGATTACAGGCGTGAACCACCATGCCCAGTCAGTGCTACACACGTCTAAACAACCAGATCTCGTGAGTACACCACTACATGTTCATGAATGGTGCTAAACTATTCATGAAGATTCCACCCCCATGTTCGAATCCCTGCCCATCCTGCCCCACCTCCAACACTGGCAATTACAATTCGGTGTGATGTTTAGGTGGGGACACAAATCCAAACCATACCAATATTGAATATTTTGTTTCATTTATTCCCGAGTATTTTTAATTTGCTACTATTAAACAAAAGTGAAACAATTTTTGAATTTGGAAAACTTCCTAAGTTTTTTTTAGTTCTAATGATTTGGCTATAAAGACATTTCGATTTTCTATTATGATGACATAATTTGTGGATAATGACAGTTTTGAGTCTTTCTAATCCTTAGACCCAACATTCTACTTGTACCAATATGAAGCAGACATTATTGTTCTCTTGTTCTTGATTTTAAAAGCTTAATATTTCACCATTAAATATGTTACAGTTATAGTTCTACTTTTGTTTTTAATACATATCTTGCAATTTTCCACCTGTGGGTTATCCAGGTTCAACTACTCCATCTTAAAAACTGTGCCACTGTGCTTTGATGAAGACCCATGTGGCTGGCAACAGCTCTTGCCTTTTGTCTCTGGGGTCCTGGTCTGGGTAGGACTCCTGGGTGTTCTGTTGGTTCATTTGGGGCCATCAAGCCACTTTGGACCACTCACTGTCTGCTCTGCCTCCACCAGTGAGAAACCCTTCCCGGGAAGAGTGAAAGCCAAAGCCAAGAGAAGCCTTGTTCCATATTTGGTGATTGAGTAACAGTGGGTGAAATCCTCTCTCAAACAGAACTAGAAAGAATTCAGTGCTTGTACTCTACAGTGAGTAATGTCAGGGTTGACCCATCCTAAAGCCTATCTTGCCATGCTCTTACAGTGTTGGAGGCTTCTACATTTGGTACTGGCAGTCAGTAAGTTTTAATGATGACTGTATATGGGATGTGAGTTTACAAAGCGATGGAACATAAGAAAAGCAATTGCACTTAACTATGCCATATGTATGTATCCACTGACCAAAAATAAAACCAACCAACCAAAAAACAAAACAAAAAACTATCACAGTTAATCCTTAGATTTACTCAAAAGGATATGGACAAGCCTCACAGCTTGCCTGATGTTTATCTTCTATGAAAGTAGACCCTACAGCAGTCCCTGCAGTAGTCCCACAGCCACATAGGAGTCATTTTTTTCTGACTCTCCAAGTAACAGATCAGTTTCAAAGTAATAAGATTCACATTGAACAAAATGTGAAAGCTGCCATGGCTTAAAGGCCTCGTGCTCCTGAGAAGCTTAATATAACTCCATAGGCATACCTTCCAGGGTTCCCACAAGGGACTTGCTGAGTTACAAGAATTCCATACAAAGGATATCTGAAAGATATGACTTCTTGTGAGGTATTTCTAGCTCTCCAAGTCCAGATGGAACTTACCAATCAGAGTTCATTTTAACCATAGTAAATATTGCTTAATTACATAATTGACACATGTAAGCTTTATTTCCAGAGCTGGTAAGCTAACCGAAGGTAAAAGTCTCATTCGGAAAAGAATTTATTCACAGTCTACCTTCCCATGACCTTTCATTAACATCTTTAATATAGTAAAACAAAATTAATACATTTTATAATCACCAGAATTTTAATCATTTAATGAGACTTCTTATTTGATATCCTTTCTTGTCCGTTAGCCAATTGGACTTTTCTTTGGCCAGTTAGTTTTCAGAGTGATCAGGGACCTTTGTATCCTCAAGATCAAATGTAAGTTTACTTCAAAAAATACAACAGAACATTTAGTAGAGCAAACATAGTACAGTGTCATTTAAGTGTTCCTTTTATATACCATTAGTAAATTAGGAATTCTATTCATTTTGAAAGTACCTTCTTAGTCACTCAAAAATAAGGGTTTGTACATATCCCTTGGCTTATATTTAAAAATTAAAAAAACTTAGTCAATTGAAGTCTAAGATATGTTTGCATTCCTCTCAGACCAATGATAGCAGGGCACTTTGGTAAGACCCCAGTAAAGGGTCATGCTATACAAACATGCACAGGCTGACTTTATTGGAATGTTGTTCTCAGCCTGGCTATGGTTACCCACTCCCACACATACTGGACATTTTGTAAAGCTTTTTCCTTGTGACTGTGTCGTTAAGGGGCTATCAGTATGTCTTGCCAACACACAGCAAAGGCTACCCTTGCCAGGGGTTTACTCAGAAAGATAAATAACAGAAGACACAGCTGCCAGTGAGACAACCAAATGTATACCTCTTCTGTGTGAGTAGAGCTTGCAGTAGTCCTTGCAGTAGCTCACATTGCCAGATAGGAGCTAGTTTCTCTGGTTCCCCTGGTGTTTGCGCAGGTGTGAAACAAAAGAAGTGTATCTAGGAACCATCCTAGTTTAAAAACTTCATGCCCTTCAGAGCAAATACCACTTTAGAGATGTCATTTTTTTTATTGCAGATATTAAAAATTTATGTTTTCTCTCTCCTTGTTTCCTAAATAAGGCTTGCTAGGTGATTAAACTTTTCAAAGAACAAGCTTTTATTTTTTTCACTGTTTCTTTTTTCTGTTCACTAATTTCTGCTCTTGTCTTTATTACCTCCTTTAGTCTATTTTTCTTGGGGTTTAATTGACTTTCTCTCTAGTTTTCTTAAGGTTTAATTCACTTTCCTACTTTTCTTATCTTATTACATATGTACTTAAAGTTTTACATTTCCCTCTTTAGATATGTTTCAGAAATTAAAAAAAATTTGTTATATTAAATTTAAAATATTTTCTATTTTCTACTGTGAGGTCTTCTTAGACTCATGGTCATTAGAGCATGTTGTTTAATTTCCAAATGTTTAAGTATTTTTAGGAGCTTTATTGGGGGTGGCGAAAGGACAAAGACCAAATGCATTTTTTATTGTACCACAAATTGCTATGGTATTGTAGTGAACGTATTCATTTATTTGCTTCCCCTTCTGGACTGTGAACTTCTTGAGGGCAGTTTCTGATATGTTTTTCTCTTTTCCTCCTGATTCACAAAATAGATACTCAAAATTTTTAAATAAATGAGTTACTGCCTGAATGAAGCAAGCAAGTTGCATTTTATTAGCCTATAACATTGCTCAGTACTAAAAATTTGATAGAACTAGACATTTCAGTAAAAAGAAAACTATCATAAATTTGGGGGTACAGATGCACATTTGCTACACAGGTAAATTGTGTGTCACAAGAGTTTGGTATACAAATTATTTTGTCACCTAGATGATAAACACGGTACCTGATAGGTAGTTTTTAGAACCACATCCCCCTTCCACCCTCCACCCTCAGGTAGGCCACAGTGTGTGTTGCTCCCTTTTTTGTGCCCACGTATACTCAATATTAAGTTTCTACTTATAAGTGACAACATGCAATATTTGGTTTTCTGTTTCTGTGCTAGTTCACTTAGGATAATGACCTCCAGTACCATTTATGTTGCTACAAAGGACATAATGTTGTTTTTTACGGCTGTATAGTATTCCATGGTGTATATATTTTATGGCTGTATAGTATTCCATGGTGTATTATGGTTGTCTAGTATTCCACAATGTATATATTCCATGGTGTACATTCCACGCTATATAATATTCCATAGTGTATATAGTATTCCATGTAGGTCTATCCAGTCTACTTTTGATGAGCATTTTGATGAGTAGGTCTACCCAGTCTACTTTGGTTGATTCCATGTCTTTTCTAGTGTAAATAGTACCACAATAAACACACATGTGCATTTGTCTTCATGGTAAAACAATTTATATTCCTTTGGTTATATACCCAATAATGGGGCTGCAGGGTTGAAAGGTAACTCTGTTTCTTGAGAAATTGCCAAACTGCTTTCCAAACTGAATTAACTAATTTACATTGCCACTAGCATTGATTAAGTGTTCTTTTTTCTCTGCAACCTCACAAGCATCTGTTATGTCTTGACTGTTCATTTCAATTTCTCTAATGATTAATGATGTTGAGGATTTTTTAATTATTATTATACTTTAAGTTCTGGGGTCCATGTACAGAGTGTGCAGGTTCGTTACATAGGTACATACGTGCCATGGTGTTTTGCTGCACCCATCAACCCGTCATTTACATTAGGTATTTCTCTTAATGCTATCCCTCCCCTAGCCCCTCACCCCCTGACAGGCCCCAGTGTGTGATGTTCACCTCCTTGTGTCCCTGTATTCTCATTGTTCAACTCCTACTTATGAGTGAGAACATGCAGTGTTTGGTTTCCTGTTCTTGTGTTAGTTTGCTGAGAATGATGGTTTCCAACTTCATCCGTGTCCCTGCAAAGGACATGAATTTATCCTTTTTTTATGGCTGCATATATTTCATGGTGTATATGTGCGACATTTTCTTTATCCAGTCTATCATTGATGGGCATTTGGGTTGGTTCCAAGTATTTGCTATTGTGAACAGTGCCTCAGTAAACATACGTGTGCATGTGTTTTTATAGTAGAATGATTTATAATCCTTTGGGGATATACCCCATAATAAGATTGCTGGGTCAAATGGTATTTCTGGTTCTAGATCCTTAAGGAGTTGCCACACTGTCTTCCACAATGGTTGAACTAATTTACACTCCCACCAACAGTGTAAAAGGATTCCTATTTATCCACATCTTCTCCAGCATCTGTTGTTTCCTGACTTTTTAATGATCGCCATTCTAACTGGCGTGAGATGGTATCTCATTGTGGTTTTGATTTGCATTTCTCTAATGACTAGTAATGATGAGCTTTTTTCATATGTTTGTTGGCTGCTTAAATGTCTTCTTTTGAGAAGTATCTGCTCGTATCCTTCAGCCACTTTTTGATGGGGTTGTATTTTTTTCTGGTAAATTTGTTTAAGTTCTTTGTAGATTCTGGATATTAGTCAGATGGATAGTTTGCAACAATTTTCTCCCGTTCTGTAGGTTGCCTATTCACACTGATGATATTTTTATTTGCTATGCAGAAGCTCTTTACTTTAATTAGATCCCATTTGTCAATTTTTGCTTTTGTTGCCATTGCTTTTGGTGTTTTAGTCATGAAGTCTTTGCCCATGCTTATGTCCTAAATAGTATTGCCAATGTTGAGGATTTTTATGTGCTTTTTGACCACATGTATGTCTTCTTTTGAGAAGTGTCTGTTCATACTATTTGCCCACTTTTTATGGGGTTGTTTGTTTTCCAGTTATTAAATTGTTTAAGTTCCTTATACATTCTGGATATCAGACCTTTGTCAGATGCATAGTTTGCAAATATTTTCTCCCATTCTGTGAATTGTCTGTTTACTCTGTTGGCAGTTTATTTTGCTATGCAAAAGCTCTTTAGTTTAATAAGGTCCCATTAACTAATTTTTGTTTTCATTGCATTTGCTTTTGGTATCTTCATCATGAAATATTTGCTAGGACCTATATCCAGAATGGCATTTCTTAGCTTTTCTTCTAGAGTTTTTATATTTTTAGGTTTTACATTTAGGTATTTAATCCACCTTTAAGTTGATTTTTGTATATGGTGTAAGGAAGGGGTCCAGTTTCAGTCTTCTACATATGGCTAGCCAGTTAACTCAGCACTAGTTATTGAATAGGGAGGACCTTTCCTCATTGTTTGTTTTTGTTGATTTTGTTGAAGATCAGATGGTTGTAGGTGTGTAGCATGATTTCTGGGCTCTCTATTCTGTTGCATTGATCTATGTGTCTGTTTTTGTACCAGTACCATGCTATATTCATTACTGTAGACTTGTAATATAGTTTAAAGTTGAGTAATGTGATTCCACCAGTTTTTTTTCCTTTTGCTTAGGATTGCTTTGGCTGTTAGGGCTTTTGTTGTTGTTCCAAATGAATTTTAGGATAGTTAATTCTAATTCGTGAAAAATGTTGGTAGTTTGATAGGAATAGCATGTAACCTATAAATTGCTTTGGACAGTATTGCCATTTTAACAAAATGTATTCTTTCCATTCATGAGCATGGAATATTTCTCCATTTGTGTGTGTCATCTCTAATTTCTTCCAGCAGTTTTGTAATTCTCATTAGAGAGACCTTTTGCTTCCTTGGTTAGCTATATTTCTAGGTATTTTATTCATTTTGGGGCTATTGTGGATGGGATTGCATTCTTGATTTGGCTCTCAGCTTGGATGTTATTGGTGTATGGGAATGCTACGGATTTTTGGCACATTGACTTTGTATCCTGAGATTTTGCTGAAGTTGTTTTTATCAGATCTAGGAGCTTTGGGGCAGAGACCATGGGGCTTCCTAAGTATAAAATTATATTGTCTGCTAACAGAGATAGTTTTGCTTCTTCTCTGCTTGTTTGGGTGCCTTTTATTTCTTTCTCTTGCCTCATTACTCTAGATAGGACTTCCAGTACTATGTTGACTGGGAGTGGTGAGGGTAAGTATCATTTTCTAATTCCAGTTTTCGAGGGGAATGTTTCTAGCTTTTTCCCATTCAGTATGATATTGGCTGTGAGACTGCCATAGACGGCCCTTATTATTTTGAGGTATGTTTCTTCAATGCCTAATTTGTTGAGTGTTTTTATCACGATAGGTAGTTGAAATTTATCAAAAGCATTTCTGCATCTATGGAGTTGATTGTGTGGTTTTTTAGTTTAGTTCTGTTTATGTGATGAATTCACATTTATGGATTTGCATATGTTGAACCAAACTTGCATCCCAGGGATAAAGCTCACTTGATCTTGGTGGGTTAGCTTTATGATGTGCTGCTGGATTTGGTTTGTTAGCATTTTGCTAAGAATTTTTGCATTTATATTCATTAAGAGTATTTGCCTGAAGTTTTCTCCTTTAGTTGTGTCTCTGCCAGATTTTGGTATTGGGCTGACACTGGCCTCATAAAATGAGTTAAGGAGAAGTCCCTTTTCCTCAATGTTTTGAAATATTTTCAGTAGGATTAGTACCAGCTCTTCTTCATACATTTGGTAGAATTTGGCTGTTAATCTCTCTAGTACAGGGCTTTTCCTGGTTGTTAGAATTTTATTACTGATTCAATTTTGGAACTCATTCATCTGTTCAGGGTTTCACTTTTTTGCCTGGTTCAATCTTGGGAAGTTGTATGTTTCCATAATTTATGAATTTCCTGTAGGTTTTCTATTTTGTGTGCACAGAGGTGTTTGTAATCATCTCTGAGGGTTTTTTTTTTTCTCCTGTGGGGTGAGTGGTAATGTTACCTTTCTTATTTCTGATTGTGTCTATGTGGATCTTCTCTCCTTTTCTCTTCATTAGTCTAGCTAATGGTCTACCAATCTTATTTTACAGAACAAATTTCTGGTTTCATTTATCTTTTGTATGATGATAGGATCAAATCTACACATATTAATATTAACCTTGAACATAAATGGGCTAAATGCCCCACTTAAAAAACACATAGTGGCAAGTTGGATAAAGAAGTAAGACCCAACTCTATGTTGTCTTCAAGAGACCCATCTTACATTCAAGGACACACATAGCCTCAAAGTAAAGGTAAGGAGAAAAAAATCTGTTTCAATACTCAGTTCCTTTCAGTTCAGCTCTGATATGGTTATCTCTTGTCTTCTGCTGGCTTCAGGCTGGTTTGCTCTTGCTTTTCTAGTTCTTGTAGGTGTGATGGTCAGTTATTAATTTGAGATCTTTCTATTTTTTTCATGTGGGCATTTAATGCTATAAACTTCTCTCTTAACACAGCTTTATCTATTTTCCAGGGATTCTGGTACATTGTCTTTGCTTTTATTAATTCCAAAGAATGTCTTGATTTTTGTCCTAATTTCATTATTTACCCAAAAGTCATTCTGGAGCAAGGTTTTAAATTTCTATGTAATTGTATGGTTTTGAGCAAGCTTTTCAGCCTTGGTGTTCATTTTTATTGCACTGTGGCCTGTGAGTGTGGTTGGTATGATTTTGGTTTTTCTGAATTTGCTAAGAATTATTATATGGCCAATTGTGTAGTCAATTTTAGAGTATGTGCCATGCACAGATGAGAAGAATGTATATTCTGTTGCTTTTGGATGGAGAGTTCTGTAGATGTCTGTTAGATCCATTTAGTCAAGTGTCAAATTCGGGGACTGAATATCTGTCTCAGTTTTCTGCCTTGATGATTTGTCCAATACTGTTAGTGGGGTGTTGAAATTTCCCACTATTATTTTGTGGTTATCTAGTCTCATTGAAGGTCTCTAAGAACTTTCTTTATGAATCTGGGTGATCTTGTGTCAGGTGCATATATATTTAGGATAGCTAAGTCTGAACCCTTTACCATTATATAATACCTTCTTTATCTTTTTTGATTATTGTTTTGATTAAGTCTGTTTTGACTGAAATTGGAATAGCAACCTGTACTTTCTTTTTTATTTTTCATTTGCTTGGTAGATTTTTCTCCATGCCTGTACTTTGAGGCTATGTGTGTCCTTGCAGGTGAGATTGGTCTCTTGAAGACAACATATAGTTGGGTCTTGCTTCTTTATCCAATTGCCACTATATGGCTTTTAAGTGGGGTATTTAGTCCATTTATGTTCAAGGGTAATAATGACACATGTGGATTCGATCCTGTCATCATGGTGGTATTCAGACTTGTTTGTGTAGTTGCTTTTTACTGTCAGTGGTCTATGTACTTAAGTGTGTTTTTGTGGTGGTCAGTAATGGTCTTTTGTTTTCACATTGAGCACTCTCTTAAGAACCTCTTGCAAGCAGGTCTGGTGTTAATGAATTTCCTTAGCATTTGCTTGCCTGAAAAGGATCTTATTTCTCCTTTGCTTATAAAGTTTTGTTTGACTGCATATTAAATTCTTTGTTGGAATTTTTTAAAAAGTACTGAATATAGGCCTCCAGTCTCATCTGGCTTGAAGGGTTTCTGCTGAAAGTTTCACTGTTAGCCTAATATGGGTCCCTTTGTAGGTGACCTGCTCCTTCTCTCTAGCTGCCTTTAACATTTTTTCTTCTGATGAGTATGTGTCTTGAGGTAGTCTTCCTGTGTAGTATTTCAGAAATGTTCTCTGCATTCCTGAATTTAAATGTTGGCCTTCTTAATGAGGTTGGGAAAACCTCATGAACTATATATCCTCATGAACTATATATCCTCAAATACGTTTTCCAAGTTGCTTCCTTTCTCTCACTGTCTTGCAAAAATGCCAATGAGTCATAGATTTGATCTCCTTACATAATCTCATATTTCTCAGAGGTTTTGTTCATTCTCTTTTTCTTTATTTTTGTCTGACTAAAATGATTCAAAGAATCAGTTTTCAGTCTCTCAGATTATTTTCTCAGTTTGTTTTATTCTGTTATTAATACTTGTGATTGTATTATGAAATTCTTGTAGTGAGTGTTTCAGCTCTATAGCCCAGCTTGGTTCTTTCTTAAAATATCAGGACTTTAAGCAAGTCTGAATACATTCAAAGGGCCAAAAATTTGAAAGATATTCACTTTGACAACAGTAAAATTAAGCTATTTGCCATTACTTTCAATGCCAAAAACAGCAATTTATTTTGCACCAGTCTAATAGAAATCAGTGACAAAAAAAAAAAAAACTTTAAAAATACTCTAGGTGCACACACCCTTTCACACTGCTGCTGCTGCTGCTAATGTTCCATCTTTCCATCTTTCACATTTCACCTCTTGTATCACTTTATTGAATTCTTAGGTTGGGTTTTAACTTTCTTCTGAATCTTGATGATATTTGTTTTTATCCAGATTCTGAATTCTATGTTTGTCATTTCATAACATAATTCTATGTCTGTCATTCTTAACCAGCCTGGTTAAGAATAATTGCTGGGGAACTATTCTGATCATTTGTAGGTAAGAAGACATCTGACTTGTTTTTATTATTATTTTATCTTATTTTAAGTTTGGGGATACATGTGCAGGATGTGCACATTTACATAGGTAAACATGTGCCATGGTGGTTTGCAGCACCTATCAACTCATCACCTAGGTATTAAGCCCCACATGTATTAGCTATTTATCCTGATGCTTTTCCTCCCACTACAACCCCAACAGGCCTTGGTGTGTGTTGTTCTCCTCCCTGTGTCCATGTGTTCTCATCATTCATCTCCCACTTATGAGTAGAACATTTGGTGTTTGGTTTTCTGTTCCTGTGTTAGTTTGCTGAGGATAATGGCTTTCAGCTACATCCATGTCCCTGCAAAGGTTGCACTGTGCTGAGATCACACCAATGCACTCCAGCTTGGGCAACAGAGTGAGACTCCATCTCAAAAAACCAAAAAACAAACAAACAAACAAAACTGTAGTTTTTATCTCTGATAATACTCCATATCTTAAAATCTATTTTCCCTCAAAATAATATTGGCCCACTGGCTTTTCTATAATTAACATTTTTATCAGCATCAGTGTATCCTTTTTGGAAACTCTACGTCCTTATGTTTAAAGTGCATTTTTTAAAAACACAATATAATTGTCTTATATTTTTGATACAAGAAAAAAGTCACAAATTTTTAATAGGTACTCCTATCAATAAATTATGTATATTTCCCCACTTTTTTCTACTAGGATAAATTTTATTAAACATTACAAGAAAAAAGTTTCAAATATGCACATCTTTCTTCACACAATAAAGTACTTTTGCTCTGATGCACAATTTTATATGTAATTTTAAATCCTCCCAAAGTTAACATACTTACCAATATTAAAAATAATTACCTCATGCCCTACAATCTCTTTTGAGCTATAAATGTGTGGCTGTGTGTGTGTAATTTAGGCTAAATTCTAAGAGCAGTCAGTAACCCTGATCAGAAATTCACGTTCCCATTGTTGTCAATTCACATTTGATCAGAAAGGTTGCATTCCACAGGCAGCTTCTGCAAGGCTTTAACTATCTTCATCTTAGATAAACACAAAACATTTGTCTAATTAGCATAATGAATAATAGAAGTATTTTTCAAATAATGACTGATTAGCATAATAGATGACAGAAGTATGGATCAAATGGTAGATCTACTTTTACTTTTTTTTTTTTTGAGACGGAGTCTCGCTCTGTCGCCCAGGCTGGAGTGCAGTGGCCGGATCTCGGCTCACTGCAAGCTCCGCCTCCCGGATTTACGACATTCTCCTGCCTCAGCCTCCCGAGTAGCTGGGACTACAGGCGCCCGCCACCAGGCCCGGCTAATTTTTTGTATTTTTTAGTAGAGACGGGGTTTCACCGGGTTAGCCAGGATGGTCTCGATCTCCTGACCTTGTGATCCGCCCGTCTCAGCCTCCCAAAGTGCTGGGATTACAGGCTTGAGCCACCGCGCCCGGCCAACTTTTACTTTTTTAAGGAATCAACATACTGTTTTCCATAGTGACTGTAATAGTTCATATTCCCACCAGCAGTGTAAAAGTGTTCCCTTTTCACCACTTCCATGCCAAAATCTATTATTTTTTGAGTTTTTAATTATGGCTATTCTTGCAGGAGTAAGGCAGCATTGCATTGTGGTTTTGATTTGCATTTCCCTGATAATTAGTGATGTCAAGCATTTTTTCATGTTTGTTGGCCATCTGTATATCTTCTTTTGAGTATAGTCTATTCATGTTCTTAGCCCCCTTTTTGATGGGATTGTTTTTTTCTTGCTGATTTATTTGAGTTACTTGTAGATTCTGAATATTAGTTCTCTGTAGAATGCATAGTTTATGTAAATTTTCTCCCAGTTTATGGGTTGTCTGTTTGCTCTGCTCATATTTACTTTGCTGTGCAGAAATTTTTTAGCTTAATTAAGTCCCATCTATTAATCTTTGTTTTTGTTGCATTTGCTTTTGGGTTCCTGATCATGAAATCTTTGCCTAAGCCAATGTCTACAAGGGTTTTTCTGATGTTACCTTCCAGGATTTTAATGGTTTCAGGTGTTAGATTTAAGCCTTTGGTTCATCTTGAGTTGGTTTTTGAGTTGATTTTGCTGAGAGATTAGGATCCAGTTTCATTCTTTTACATGTGCTTTGCCAACTATCCCAGCACCATCTGTTGAATAGGGTGTCCTTTCCCTACTTTATGCTTTTGTTTGCTTTGTAGAAGATCAGTTGACTGTAAGTATTTGGGTTTATTTCTGCATTCTATATTCTGTTTCATTGGTCTATGTGCCTATTTTTATACCAATACCATGCTGTTTTAGTGACTACAGCCTTATAGTATAGTTTGAGTTCGGGTAATGTGGTTCATCCAGATTTACTCTTTTTGCTTAGTCTTGCTTTGGCTATGCAGGCTCTTTTGTGGTTCCATATAAATTTTAGGATTTTTTTTTTCAGTTCCGTGAAGAATGATGATGATATTTTGATGAGAATTGCATTGAATTTGTAGATTGCTTTTGGCAGTATGGTCATTTTCACAATATTGATTCTACCCATCCATGAGGATGGGATGTATTTCCCTTTGTTTGTGTCATCTATGATTTCTTCAGACAGCGTTTTGTAGTCTTCCTTGTAGAGGTCTTTCACCTCCTTGGTTAGGTGTATTCCTAAGTATTTTAATTTTTTGGCAGCTATTGTAAAAGAGGTTGAGTTCTTGATTTCATTCTGAGGTTGGTCACTGCTGTCATATAGCAGTGATACTTGTATACATTTATTTCCTATCCGGAAACTTTACTGAATTCATTTATTAGATCTAGGAGCTTTTTGGATGAGTCTTTAGGGTTTTCTAGATATACAATTTTATCATCAGCAAACAGTGACAACTTGACTTCCTCTTTACTGGTTTGAATGCCTTTTATTTCTTTCTCTTGTCTGATTGCTCTGGCTAGAACTTTTAGTACTATGTTGAATAGAAGTGGCAAAAGTGGGCGTCCTTGTTTTGTGCCAGTTCTCAGAGGGAATGCTTTCAACTTTTTCCCATTCAGTATAATGTTGGCTGTGGGCTTGTCATAGATGGCTTTTTTTTTTTTAACCTTAAGTTATGTCCGCTTTATGCTGATTTTGCTGAGGGTGTTAATTATAAAGTGATACTGGATTTTGTCAAATGCTTTTTCTGTGTCTATTGAGATGATCATGTGATTTTTGTTTTTAATTCTGTTTATGCGGTATATCACATTTATTTACTTGCGTATGTTAAATCATCCTTGTCTCCCTAATATGAAACCCACTTAATCATGGTGTATTACTTTTTTCAATATACTGTTGGATTCAGTTAGCTAGTATTTTGTTGAGGATTTTTACATTTATGTTCATCAAGGATATTGGTCTGTAATTTCTTTTTTTATTATGTCCTTTCTTGGTTTTGGTATTAGGGTGACACTGGCTTCACAGAATGATTTAGGGAGGATTCCGTCTTTCTCTATCTTTTGGAATAGTTTCAGTAGGATTAGTACCAATTCTTTGAATGTCTTAATAGAATTCAGCTGTAAATCCATATGGTCCTGGACTTTTCTTTTGTTGGCAATTTTTATATTACCATTCCAACCTTGCCGCTTGTTATTGGTCTGTTCAGTTTCTATTTCTATTTCTTACTGATCTAGGAGGGTTTTATATTTCCAGGAATTTATCCATCTCCTCTAGGTTTTCTAGTTTGTGTACATAAAGTTGTTCATAGTAGCCTTGAACAATCTTCTGTGTTTCTGTGGTATCAATTGTAATATCTCCCATTTTTTTCTAATTGAGTTTATTTGGAATTTCTTTTTTCTTGGTTAATCTCACTAATCGTCTATCAATTTTGTTTATCTTTCAAAGAACCAGCTTTTTGTTTCATGTATCTTTTGTAACTTTTTTGTTTTAATTTCATTTAGTTCTTCTCCAATCTTTGTTATTTCTTTTCTTCTACTGGGTTTGGGTTTGGTTTGTTTTGTTTCCCTAGTTACTTGAAGTGTGACTTTAGATTGTCTATCTGTGCCCTTTCAGACTTTTTGATGTAGGCATTTAATGCTGTAAACTTTCCTCTTAGCACCACTTTTGCTATATCCCAGAGGTTTTGATAGGTTGTGTCACTATTATCATTCAGTTCAAATAATTCTTTAATTTTCATATTGGTTTTATTATTAACCCAATAATCATTCAGGAGCAGATTATTTAAGTTCCATGTATTTGCATGGTTTTGAAGATCCTCTTTGGAGTTGATTTTTAATTTTATTCCACTATGGTCTGAAAGAGTACTTGATATATTTTGATTTCCTTAAATGTATTGAGACTTGTTTCGTGACATGATATGGTCTATCATGAAGAATGTCCCATGTGCTGATAAATAGAATGTATATTCTGAAGTTGTTGGGTAGAATGTTTTGTAAATATCTGTTAAGTCCATTTGTTCTAGGGTATAGTTTAAGTCTGTTGTTTCTTTGTTGACGTTCTGTCTTGATGACCTGTCTAGTGGTATCAGTGGAGTATCGAAGTCCCCCACTATTATTGTGTTGCCATGTATCTCATTTCTTAGGCTTAGTAGTAATTGTTTTATAAGTTTGGGAGCTCTAATGTTAGGTGTATATATATTTAAGACTGATGTTTTCCCGTTGGACTATTCTCTTATCATTATATGATGTCCCTCTTTGTCGTTTTTTATTAACTGTTTTTGCTTGAAAATCTGTCTTGTCTGACAGGAGAATAGCTACTCCTGCTTGCTTTTGGTGTCCATTTCCATGGAATATATTTCCCACTCCTTTTCCTTAAATTTATGTGAGTCCTCATGTGTTAGATGACTCTCTTGAAGACAGCAGATACTTACTTGGTTGATGATTTCTTATTCATTCTGCCATTCCATATCTTTTAAGTGGAGCAATTAGGCCATTTATATTCAATGTTAGTATAGAGATGCAATGTACTATTCTATTCATGGTGCTAGCTGTTGCCTTAATACCTTGGTTTTCTCTCTTTCTCTTCCTCTGTGTGTGTGTGTTATTGTTTTATAGGCCCTATGAGATTTATGCTGTAATGAGGTTGTATTTTGTTGTATTTTGAGGTTTATTTCAAGATTTAGAACTCCTTTTAGAAGTTCTTATAGTGTTGGCTTGGTAGTGGCGAACTCTCAGCATTTACTTTTCTGAAAAATACTTTACCTTTCCTTCATTTACAAGGCTTATTTTCACTGGATACAAAATTCTTGGCTGATAGTTGTTTTGCTTAAGGAAGTTAAAGATAGGACCCCAAATCCCTTCTAGTTTGTAGGGTTTCTGCTGAGAAATCTGTTAATTTGATATGTTTTCCTTTATAGGCTACCTCATGCTTTTGCCTCACAGCTCTTAAGATTCTTTCCTTTGTCTTGACTTTAGATAACCTGATGATTATGTGCCTAGGTGATGATCTTTTTGTGATGAATTTCCTGGGTGTTCTTTGAGCTTCTTTTACTTTGATATCTTGATCTCTAGCAAGGCCAGGGAAGTTTTCCTCAATTATTCCCTCAAATAAGTTTCTAAACTTTTAGATTTGTCTTCTTCCATGGGAATGCCAATTATTCTTAGGTTTGGTCATTTAACATAATCCCAAACTTCTTGGAGGCATTTTTCATTTCTTTTATTCTTTTTTCTTTGTCTTTGTTGGATTGGATTAATTAAAAAGCCTTATCTTCAAGCTCCGAAATTCTTCCTTCTACTTGTTCAATTCTATTGTTGAAACTTTCCAGCGTATTTTGCATTTCTCTAAGTGTGTCTTTCATTTCCAGAAGTTGTGACTGGTTTTTATTTATGCTATTTATTTCTCTGGATAATTTTTCATCCATAGTCTGTATTATTTAAAAAATGTTTTAAAGTTGAATTTCATGTCTTTCTGGTGCCTCCTTCAGTAGCTTAATAATCAATCTTCTGAATTTCTGGCAATTCAGAGATTCCTTCTTGGTTTGGATCCATTGTTGGTGAGCTAGTGTGATCTTTTCAGGATGTTAAAGAACCTTGTTTCATCATATTACCAGAATTTACTTTCTGGTTTCTTCTCATTTGGTTAGACTATATCAGAGGAAAGATCTGGGGTTCAAGGGCTGCTGTTCAGATCCTTTTGTCCCATAGGATGATCCATTGATGTGGTGCTCTCTTTCTTCTCCCTAGGGATGGGGCTTCCTGAGAGCAAGACTGCAGTGATTGTTATTGCTTTTCTGGGTCAAGCCACCCAGCAGAGCTACCAGGCTCTGGGCTGGTATGGGGGAGTGTCTGGAAAGAGTCCTGTGATGTGATCCATCTTCAGGTCTCTCAGTCATGGATACTGGCACCTGCTTCAGTGGAGGAAGCTGGGGAGTGAAGTGGGCTCTGTGAGGGTCCTTGGTTGTAGTTTTGTTTAGTGTGCTCATTTCCTCGAATGCTGGTTGTGCTAGCAGTGAAGTGGTCTTGTAGACAGACTCAGGACCTCTGGTTAGCCAGGATGTTACAGACAGTGAAATTAGCTATTGTTTTCTCCTTTCTTGGAGCTGGGTTTTTTTTATAAGTTGCTGTAATGGCTTGAGTACATTGGCCTCCAGCCAGGAGGATGCACTTTCAAGAGAACATCAGCTGCCATAGTATGGTGGCATACAGGCTTGCCCTAAGGTCACCAAGATAAGTATTCAGGTTTCCCAGATGATGGGCAGTGTCATAGAACTCCCAAGAAATTATATCTTTTGTCTTCAGCTACCAGGGTAGGTAGAGAAAGACCATCAGGTGGGGGCAGGGTTAGGCATGTCTGAACTCAGACTCTCCTTGGGCAGGGCTTGCTGCAGCAGGTGTGGGGAATGGGGGTGTGGGCCTCAGGCCAACAGAGTTATGTTTCCAGGGAGATTATGGCTGCTTCTGTTACATCATACAGTCACCAGGAAAGTGACAAAAAGTTGGCAGTGACAGGCCTCACTCTGCTCCCACTCAGCCAGCAAGGCCAGTCTCACTCCCACCATGCCTCACCAGCAGCACCAACCCTATATCCAGGAAGCTGGTGAGCAGGGCTGAGATCTTGTTCCAGGCTATAAGCCTCCCTACCAAGAATGCAAGCAGGGCTTTCAGGTCCCACCTGTCCCTACCTGCCATGGCTTCTGTGCTCACATCTGCACTTCCTCTTCATCCCCCCAGCACCCCCTCTCCCAGATTCAGCCCAGAAAAATTCATGCTCAGTCAAAATTATTACAAAGTTCAGTTGGGAGTTTTCTTTTTTCTGTGGTCCTTCCCCAGTTCCACTGGCAGCCCTCCCCAAAAACTCAGGTGAGATAAAGTCAGAAATGTCTTCCTTGGACTTCCCTGGGGACTAGGAGTTCTCACAGGGCTCTTCCCACTGCTTCTTTTACTTTTATATTTCACTCGGGTTTCTAAGTTTATTTCAGCTCTAGGTAAGGTTAAATCCTTCTCCCATGATCTGGATTTTCAGGTTCCCCAGGGAGGATGTGTGTTCAGAGGTGAAATCTCCCCCTCTCACACTTTGGGCACTCACAGTTTTTTGGCTGTCTCATGGAGTTTGTAGTGGCAAGCCACTTATTTCAAAGGGTCCATGAATTCTTTTGTTTTGCTGGTATGTTCCTGCAGTAGTTCTTCGAGCAAAACTTCACAATGTGAGTCTCCGCATGCTGTTCTGTCCATCTGAGTGGGAGCTGCAGGTTAGTCCTGCCTCCTGTCTGCCATTTTTTTCTCCCCCTAACAGCACTTTTTGAATCTGGGCCACTATCCTTTGTTCAATATAATGTGTCAAAAGTGAAATATTGAATTTTCAAGCCTTGGCTTCAAGATGCCTTGCAGGTTATGCTCTTGCATTTGGAATACACAGAGCCATAAAAAGAAGCTAGATAACTTCAGCTGCATGAAAGAACCCATTGAGATCAGTGCAAGAACATTCCAATTAATCTTCATACAAACTAATGGCCCATAGAACTTTTGAGGATATAAAATTTTTGTTGTTTCAAGCTAAATTTGGGAGTCATTTGCTATGCAGCTAAAGATAACTGAATCAGAAAATGATACCTGGAAACTGGGTGCTGCACAACAAAAAATAAAATGTTTCACTGGCTTTGGGACTGGGCAATAGGTAGAGGCCAAAATGTAGTGAGGAAAATGCTATTGGGACTGGGAAAATAGTGACTCATATATGTAATATGAAACAATTAGCAAAACTGGGCATCTGAATCCAGCGCAAATTGTTACATCACAAAATTGTAAGCATATAAAATAACTGCTTTTTGAAGCCATTAAGTTTGGGATGGTTTGTTATATAGCAATAAATGACTAAGACTAATTTTGACAATATCTTTTAATTGGCATATTTAGTCCATTTACATTTAATGTGTAATTACTAATTTGGCTGGGTTTGTATCATCTTGTAATTTTTTAATTTATCCAATCTATACTTTGCTACTTTTGTTCTGCCTTTCTTGTTTTCTTTTGGATTGATGAACTTTGTTTAGCATTTCATTTTATTCCCTCCATTGGACTTTTTAGTTCTACTTCTTTGTGTGAGTGGGGAGAGAAATGAAGAGAGGTTTTTTTTTCTGTTGCCTACAGAATCTTGGAAAATAGAAAATACACTTAATAATTTGTGAATCTAGGAACATTTATAGAAAGACTGTTGCAAGAATCAACTAGCTTCTTACATCTTCATAAAAGGTACAGAAACAGAGAGATGAACTAACAAAAGAACCATTTTGTTTTCAAACAGAAATCAGAGAAAATATAAAGTTCCAAGGACTTACTGTGCTGGAAAATAAAGTAATTTCTTATCTTTTATCTATTCAGCTGGTAAACTATTCTCAAAGTGAGAAATAGGCTCAGGATACATATTCTCGGCCAGACGCGGTGGCTCAAGCCTGTAATCGCAGCACTTTGGGAGGCCAAGACGGGTGGATCACGAGGTCAGGAAATCGAGACCATCCTGGCTAACACGGTGAAACCCCGTCTCTACTAAAAAATACAAAAAACTAGCTGGGCAAGGTGGCGGGCGCCTGTAGTCCCAGCTACTCGGGAGGCTGAGGCAGGACAATGGCGTGAACCCGGGAGGCAGAGCTTGCAGTGAGCTGTGATTGGCCCGCTGCACTCCAGCCTGGGCAACAGAGCGAGACTCCGTCTCAAAAAAGGAAAAAAAAAAAAAGAGTGTGATCCTTTGCTAGAACCTCTGAGAGATTAAGCCAGTTCTTAGTAGATGTTGTTGGTCACTCAAAGTGTTCCTAAGAATATTAAGGTCATGTTTCAACAGCAACCTGATATACCTACGCTAAACAGTAGTCTGTCTCAGAAAAAAAAGTATGGTTATTGCTATTGGGGTATGGAATAGACCCTAGTAGGACTCATTGCAATCTACTAACTTTTTTTAGACACACTACTAGAAAAGACATTATCAGTTTAGATTAAAAGGGACTAAGATGGTTCAAAATGAAAAAGGAATCTCAGACCCCCACATTTGTATGAACAGAAAGCATACTAAGAAAACTATTTAGCTGCAAATATAGTCAATTTCTTCTAGAAAAGAAAAAATGTCTCAGTTGACAGAGCCCAGAACCCAGATAACAGAACCAAGTTCCACAGAGAGCTATGGAATAGGGAACTACTCCAGAAGCAGAACCAGACCCCAGTGACAGAACATCTCTGGCTCAGTATAGGGAAACCTAACATTTGCCTAGTGGAATTTCAGAATAGCTGTGGGACAGCAACTGCTATAGTTTTCTCATTTTATTGGCAAGTGTCTATTGCAGTTATCATCTCCCTGTCTCACTATTGTAAATTGGTAGTGTGTATGGCACATAAGTTGTCTTTTTAGTTCAAAATTCCTGTAATTGAGAAGAGCCACACTTAAGGAGTTATGCCCAAAAAGGCTCAATGATATCTACACTCAGTGCGAATCACTAGATTATGGATTTTGAGCCTGATGCCATAATTAGATGACACCTTGTGTTTACTTGGACCAAATATGCACATTTTGCATGTGGTAAATAGAAATTATTTGTAGCCATAGTGCAGACTGTTACAGATTGCACATGGCTACAAATTCTTTGTAGCATCCCCTATCAATAGATGGAACATATTTCTCTAGTTTTTAAAGCTGAGATTTTTTTCTTTAAGATGCAGTCTTGCTCTGTCACCCAGGGTGGAGTGCAGTGGCACAAACACAACTCACTGCAGCTTTGACCTCCAGGGCTTAACCAATCCTTCTGTCTCAGCTTCCCAAGTAGCTGGAATTACAAATGAACACCATCATGTTGCTCAGGCTAGTCTTGAACTCCTGGGCTCAGTAATTCTCCTGCCTCATCCTCTCAAAGTGCTGAGATTACAGACATGAACCACTGCACTCTGGCAAAAGCTGAAATAATCTTATGATTTGCTTTGACCAAGAGAAAGTGATACAAGTGACACAGTTAGACTCCTAAGCCTACTTCTCAAGAGGCCTTGTGGCTCTTGTGTATTTTGAATAATTCTGCTGCATTTCAAAGCAGCCTGAAAGAGTCTCAGAAAGATATAGCCCAATTGACAGCACCAACTGTCAGATATGTAAGTCAGTCCACATTAGCTCATATAGCCCTAGCTCAGGTGTGAAATGTCTGCAGCTATATGAATGTCCACAAGTGAAACCAATATAAGAACCAACCATCTGAACCCAGTACAAATTGTTAAATCACAGAATTGTAAGCATATAAAATAAGTGCTTTTGAAGCCACTAAGTTTGGTGTGGTTTGCTATATACAGCCATAGACACCTAAGACTCATTCTGACAATATCTGTCCTGTAATTGGCACACTCAGTGTATTTATATTGAATATAGTTATTAATTTGGCTGGATTTGTGTCTATTGGCTGTTTTTTTAAAAAAATTGTCCCATCTCTATTACTTTATTCTATCTTTCCTGTTTTCTTTTGAATTAATGAAGATTTAAAAAATTATTTTATTTTATCACCCTCTATTGGATGTTTTTAGTTCTAGTTCATTGTGATATGGACAGAAGGCAAGAAAATACTGGGTAGAAGAGGGTGGTTCCCTGGCAAAGGCCCTACCCTCAAGCCTAAAAACCCATGGCCTTAAATGGGAACAGGCATTCCTGTTTTCACGCCCAAAAGTTGCCTTTTGGCCTACCTATCCTGTACACAGATAAGTCCCAAACCCTTTTGTGTTCATCTCCATGAGATATGAACAGAAGAGCAGAAGAGCAGAGGAGCAGAAGAACAACACGGTAGAGGAGCAGAAGAACAACACGGTAGAGAAGAGAAGAGAAGGAGCATCTGAACGTTGAGAGGAGTTCAGCTGGGGACAATCAGAGAGGAGATTGGCCTCAGGATGGCCAAACTCCAGGGGAAGATCAACTTTCCATTCCATCCCCTTTAAAGCTTCCCATCCATCCCACTGAGAGCCACCTCCACCACTCAATAAAGCCCCCACATTCGTCATCCTTCAAGTCCATGTGTGATCTGATTCTTCCTGGATGTCAGACAAGAGCCCAGGTGTCAAGAGGGCACTGAGCTGGTTAACACCTAAGCCATCGACAGGTGGCAAAGCTAAAAGAGCTCACTGCAACACATGCCTACTTAGGCTTTGGGAGTTGCAGGTACCCACCCCTAGATGCTGCCATGGGGCCAGAGCCCCAAAGTGCTCGCCCTGGCTCCTGCACCTGCCAACTGCATGCTCCCCCACTCATAAAGGGTTTTGAGCGCAAGGCAGCTGAACAGACAAGCCACACCCCTGTCACACGTCCTGAGAGGGGGATCAGGGAACTTTCCTGTTTCAGCTATATTTTTTTAAAAAAATTATTGATACATTATATTGGTACATATCTATAGGGTACATGTGAAATTTTGTTACATACATGAAATGTGCAATGATCAAGTTAAGGTATTTAGGGTATCCATACGTCAAGTATTTATCATTTATATTTGCTGGAAAGACCAAGTTATCTCTTTTAGCTATTTTGAAATATATAATACATTGTTGTTAACTACAGTCACCCTTCTCTGCTATCAAACATTAGGACTTATTCCTTCTATTTTATTGTATATTTGTACTCATTAATCAATCAATCTTCATTTCCTTACCCATGCATCCTTTCCAGTCCCTGCTATCAATTGTTCCATTCTCTATATCCATATGATTAACTTTTTTATCTCCCATATATGAGTGCAAAAATGTATTTGTCTTTCTGCACCTGAGTTATTTTACTCAACATGGTAACTTCCAGTTCCATCTATGTTGCTGCAAATGACAAGATTTCCTTCCTTTTTATGGATGAATAGTAATCCACTGTGTATATACATGACATTTTCTTTATCCATTTGTCCATTGGTGGGCACTTAGTTTGATTCCATATCTTGGCTATTGTGAATGGTGTTGCAACAAACATGGGGATGCTGGTATGCCTTTGATATGCTGATTCCTTTTTTTTCGATAAATATCCAGTAGTGGAGTTGTTGGATCACATGGTAATTCTAGTTTTTTGAGAAATCTCCATACTGCTTTCTTTTCTTTTCTTTTTTTTTGAGACAGTCTTGCTCTTGTCACCCAGGCTGGAGTGCAATGGCGCAATCTCGGCTCACTGCAACCTCCATCTCCCTGGTTCAAGCAATTCTCCTTCCCCAGACTACCAAGTAGCTGGGATTACAGGTGCCTGCCACCATGCTAGCTAATTTTTTGTATTTTTAAGAGAGATGGGGTTTCACCATGTTGGTCAGGCTGGTCTCGAACTCCTGACCTCAGGTGATCCACTTGTCTCGGCCTCCCAAAGTGCTGGGATTACAGGTGTGAGCCACCACACCTGGCCCTCCATATTGTTTTCTATAGTGGTTGTACTAATTTACTAATTTATATTCCAAACAATAGTGTATAAGAAAGAGTTCTCTTTTGTCTGTATCTTCACCACAATCTGTTAACTTTGTCTTTTTAATAATAGCCATTCTAACTGGGGTAGGATAATATTTCATCACGGTTTTTATTTGCAGTTTTGATTATTAATGATGCCGAGCATATTTTCATATATCTGTTAGCCATTTGTGTGTCTTCTTTTAAGAAATGTCCATTTATGCCCTTTGATTATTTGTTTTTTTATTTGTATAAATTGATGGCAGTACAGGTGTTGCTTTGTTACATGCATAAATTGCATGGTGGTGAAGTCAGGGCTTTTAGGGTATCCATAACTCAATGTACATTGTACCCCTTAAGTAATCTCTCAATCATACCCCATTCATCCACTCACCACTCCAATTCTCTTGCTATCATTGCACATTCTACGTGCATGTGTGCACATTATTTAGCTCCCAGTCATAAGTGAGGATATGTGATATTTATTTTTATGCATGTGAATCTTTCACTTAAGATAATGGCCTCGAGTTCCATCCACATTGCTGCAAAAAGCAAGATTTCATTCCTTTTTATGGCTGAATAGTATTTCATTGTCGGTATCATATTTTTTAATCCAATCATCTTTCAAAAAAACTTTTATTTTAGGTTCGGGGGTACATGTGCAGATTTGCTATATAGGTAAATTGCATGTCATATGAATTTAGTGTACAAATTATTTCATCACTCAGGTAAATAAGCATAGTATCTGATAGGTAGTTTTTCGATCTTCACCCTTCTCTCACTGTCAACGATATCTAGACTTGCTGCAAAGGCATGATCTCATTCTTCTTTATGGCTGCACAGTATTCCATGGTGTATAGTTACCAAATTTTCTTTATCCATAGTAACATTGGTGAGCATTTACGTTGAATCCATGTCTTCGTTATTGCAAATAGTGCCACGATGAACATACACATGCATGTGTCTTTAAGGTAGAATGATTTAGATTCCTTTGGGTACATATCCAATGGGATTGCTGAGTCAAAGAATTATGTTGTAAATTTTTTGAGGAATCACAAAATTGCTTTCCACAATGGCTGAACTAGTTTACATTTCCACCAGCAGTGCAAAAGCATTCCCTTTTCTCCATAAGCTCACTAGCATCTGTTATTTTTTGACTTTTTAAACAGTAGCCATTCTGACTGGTGTGAGATGATATCTCACTGTAGTTTTTATTTGCATTTCTCTCATAATTAATGACATTGAGCATTTTGTCATGTACTTGTTGGTTGTATGAATGTCTTCCTTGGAAAAGTGTCTGCTCATGTCCTTTGCCCACTTTCTAATGGGGTTGTTTTCTGCTTGTAAATTTAAGTTTCTTATAGTCTGGATTTTACACCTCTGTTGAATGCATACTTTCCAAATATTTTCTCCCATAATGTAGGTTGTTTACTCTATTGATAGTTTCTTTTGCTGTGCACAAACACTTTAATTAGGTCCCATTTGTTAATTGTTGTTCTTGCTGCAATTGCTTTTGGCATCTTCATCATAAAGTCTTTACTAGGTCCTACAGCCAGAATGATATTTCCTAGGTTACCTCCAGCATTTTTATAGATTTTGATTTTAGATGTAAGCCTTTACTCCATCATGAGTTATTTTTTATATATGATGTAAGGAAGGGGTCTGGTTTCAATCTACTGCCTATGGCTAGCCAGTTATCACAGCACCATTTATGGAATAGGGAGTCTTTTCCACATTGCTTGTTTTTCGCAAATTTTGTGAAATATCAGACGGTTGTACGTGTGTGGCATTATTTCTGGGCTCTTTATTCTGTTCCTTTAATCTATGTGTCTGTTTTGGTACCAGTATTGTACTGTTTTGTTTACTGTAGCTTTGTAGTATAGTTTGAAGACTAATAATGTGATGCCTCCAGCTTTGTTCTTTTTGGTTAGGATTCTCTTGGCTATTCAGGCTCTTTTTTGGTTTCATATGAATTTTAAAATAGTTTTTCTATCCTTCTGTGGAAAATGTTGGTACTTTGATACAAATAGCATTGAACCTACGAATTGCTCTGGGCCATATGGCCATTTTAACAATATTGATTTTTCCTATCCATGAGCATGGAATGCTTCTCCATTTGTTTGTGTTGTCTCTAATTTCTTTCATCAGTGTTTTGTAATTCTGGTTATAGAGGTCTTTCACTTATTTGATTAGCTATATTCCTAAGTATTTTATTCATTTTGAGGCTATTGTGAATGGGACTGCATTTTTGATTTGGCTCTTAGCTTGGATCTTGTTGGTGTATTAAAATGCTACTAATTTTTTTTTTTTTTCCCTAAACGAAGTCTCGATTTTCTGCTCAGGCTGGTGTGCAGTGGCATGATCTTGGCTCATCACAACCTCCACCTCCCGGGTTCAAATGATTCTCCTGCTTCAGCCTCCTGAGTAGCTGGGATTACAAGTGTGTGCCACCACACCCGGCTCTTTTTTGAATTTTTAGTAGAGACAGGGTTTCACCATATTGGCCAGGCTGGTCTTGAACTCCTGACATCAAATGATCCGCCCACCTCAGTCTCCCAAAGTGCTGGGATTATAGGTGTGAGCCACTGTGCCTGGCGTATGCTACTGATTTTTGTACACTGATTTTGTACCCCAAAACTTTGTGGAACTTGTTTATCAGATCAAGTAGCTTTAGGGCATAAACAATGGAATTTTCTAGGTATTTAATTATATCATCTTCAAACAGAAATTTTGTTCTCCTGGCTTCCTATGTGGATGCCTTTTATTTCTTTCTCTTGCTTGACTGTTCTAGCTAAGACTTTCAGTACTGTGTTGAATAGGAGTGGTGAGAGAGGGTATCCTTGTCTCGTTTCAGTTTTCAAGGAGAAGGCTTCCAGCTTTTCTCCATTCAGTATGATGTTTGCTGTTGGACAGTCATAAATGACTCTTACTATTTTGAGGTATGTTCCTTCAATGTCTAGTTTGTTGAGGGCATTTAATATAAAGAGATACTGAATTTTATAGAAAGTCCCTTCTGCATCTGTTGAGATTATTGTGTTTTTTGTTCTGTTTATGTGGTTAATAACATTTACTGATTAACGTATGCTGAACCAACCTTACACCCATAGGTAAAGCCTACTTGATCATGGTGGGTTAGCGTTTTGATGTGCTGCTGGATTCGGTTTGTTAGTAGTTAAAGATTTTTTGCATTTGTGTTCATTAAGGAGCTTGGCCTAAAGTTGTTTTGGAGCTATTGTGTCTCTGCCAGGTTTTAGTATCAGGATGAGTACTCATAGAATGGGTTAGGAAGGATTTCCTCCTCCTCATTTTTTTTTTTAATAGTTTCAGCAGAAATGTTACCAGCTCTTCCTTATGTATCTAGTAGAATTTGGCTGTGAATCTGTCACTTCCTGGGCTTCCTCTGATTGGCAGAACTTTAATTACTGATTCAATTTTAAAACTCACTATTGGTCTGTTCAGGGATTCAATCTCTTTCTCGTTCAAGCTTGGGAGGTTGTATGCATCCAGGAATTTATCCATTTCTTTTGGGTTTTCTAGCTCGTGTGCATAGACAAAACCTTATTTTCATTATAGCCTTTCTAAGCCTTTCATGGTAGTTTTTTTCTAGTCCCTCAAGCGGAATTTTAATACCAGAAATATACTGTACTTTTATGTAGTGTATGTATATTTTTGACCCCTAAGAACCAATTTTTCCTGATTGGTGGCAATACCATTTCCATTGATAATGCATATAAGTATGTGTTTTTTATATTAATGACATTGGAGCTGATGGAATCTTTGATACTTTCACTATTTTAGGACACTTGGTAATCTCTTAATGATAACATTTAATTTTGTATATTTTTTACAATTTGGTGTGACTTAGGGTCACAGCTTATAACATTGTTCATTCTACTCATTACATCTTGAGGTATGAAGTGCCTTCTGATTGATGTATTTATGTATCCCATTTATGTATTCTTTTAAAATAAAATAATTGAATTCACAGTCATAGCATGACTAACAAAATTGAACTATAACAAAAAAATTCTAGTTAACTTTATTAAAGTTATGCAATTATGTTTGCAGAAGGGCAAGTATCTGTGTAACCTTGGCCAATCCTACACTTTCCACTCTTGCTTGCAGTTCTTGGGTAGGATGTACCAAGAATGCAACATCCAGAGATAAGGAGGAACTGTACAGAACAGCTCAGTCATTGTCCTCATCTCTCCTAGAACAGGATGTCCACAAATCTGTAGCACAGAAATGCCAGTTACACCCAGAATATAAAACCCAGAGCAAAATGTTTTTGGGGTCTCTCACCTGTGGTACAATGTGGCACACAAAGACAAGACCCTATCCATCCTGGGAAGCTTCCTTGATCCACTGGGGCACTGGCTCAACTTATTTTCATTCTTACTACCTACCAGGGAGTAATGCCTGCCTGACTTATAAGAGTATTCTGTTTTAAAAGACTAGGCTTAAGAAGGAAAGTGGTAGCAGTGTGACTGCTATGCATCTGGGTCTTCTATGAGCCCCTGCCAGAGTCAAGAATACTTGCAGATCTCTGGCAGATTGTTCTGTGCAAAATATTCTGCCAAACATAGGAATCTTAGAATAAATTAGTGAGGTATTTAGAGTCCTTTTCTCAGATTAGTGACTAGTACATGGTGCCCCTATCCCAGGGGTGGATACCAGTGCACGGTATTCTGTTTAACAATGTTTAGTACTTCTCTCTTTTTTTGTACATTTCAGTAGAAGAGCCTCATGTATTTTCACAAAATCAATATATTTTAATTGGCCGGGCGCGGTGGCTCAAGCCTGTAATCCCAGCACTTTGGGAGGCCGAGACGGGCGGATCACGAGGTCAGGAGATCGAGACCATCCTGGCCGACACGGTGAAACCCCGTCTCTACTAAAAAATACAGAAAACTAGCCGGGCGAGGTGGCGGGCGCCTGTAGTCCCAGCTACTTGGGAGGCTGAGGCAGGAGAATGGCGTGAACCCGGGAGGCGGAGCTTGCAGTGAGCTGAGATCCGGCCACTGCACTCCAGCCTGGGCGGCAAAGCGAGACTCCGTCTCAAAAAAAAAAAAAAAAAATATATATATATATACCGCAATCAACCGCAATCAAGTTTTCTTCTTTTGATGCTCAAATGGTAATCCCTGGCCACTTAGAATTTCCTTTATGTTGGGTCTCATTTTCTTTTGACATCACTTAAGTTATTGTTTTTCTTTCCATCACAAAAATTATTTAAGGGTCTTCTTGTTCCTTCCTGGTCCAGACATAAAATCAGAAATTTCTTAAGGTAGCCATACTTTCAATAGAAAAAAAGTATTAGAAATAATGATTTGAGCATCTTTAATGTTTATTAAAGATGACAATTTGCTTTACAACAGCTCGAAATAAAGAGCTATAAAATAAACATTGTGAAATTTATATTTTGTCATAAATTTATATTGACATTTCCATTTACTTTTAACATTGTAATGCTACTAAATTTTTTGATCCAATATTATTCCTTTTTAAAAATAAAAGCGTTTATTCTTAACTAATTATTTGATAAATGTTTCAAAAACATGATGTTTTTTAAATTTATGTCTTATTTTTAACAAAAAATAATAGTATATATTTATGGGGTACAATGTAATATTTTGAAATATGTACAATACATTGTGGAAAAATTAAATCAAGGTAACATTGCATCTCATGGGGGTTTGGTGTACAGATAATTTTGTTACCCAGGTAACTGACATAATACCCAATAGGTAGTTCTTCAGTCCTCACTCTCCTCCCAGCCTCCATACTCAAGTAGAACACAGTGTCCATTGTTCTCTTCTTTTTGCCCATGTGTGCTTAATGTTTAGCTCCAACTTATGAGTGAGAACATGTGGTATTCGGTTTTCTGTTCCTGTGTTAACGTGCTTAGGATAATGGCCTCCCACTCCATCCATGTTGCTACAAAGTATAAGATCTCATTATTTTTTATGACTGTGTAGTATTCCATAGTGTATATGTACCACATTTTCTTTATCCAATCTACAATTCATGTGCATCTGGGTTGATTCTACATCTTTGCTGCTGTGAATAGTGCTATTTAGTAAAGACGCCATGTGTTTATGGTAGAATAATTTATATGATAATTTATATTCCTTTGGATATATTCCCAGTAATGGGATTGTTGGGTCAAATGGAGTGAGTTCTCATGAGATCTGATTGTCTTAAAAGGAGCTCTTCCCGCTCCAGGCTTCTCTCTCTCCTGTTATCTTGTGAAGAAGATGCTGGCTTCCCCTTCTGCCATAATTGTAAGTTTCCTGAGGCCTCCCCAGCCATGTAGAATTGAGTCAACTAACTATCTTTCCTTTATAAATTACCCAGTCTTGGGTATGTCTTTATAGCAGTGCAAGAACAAACTATACATATGACTTTACTCATCTTAGAGATGAGTAAAATTTCATTACATTCAGCTCTGATTTCAGTTATTTCTTTTCTTTTGCTAGCTTTAAGGTTGGTTTGTCCTTGTTTATCTAGTTCCTCTAAGTATGATGTTGTTAATTTGAGATTTTTCTAACTTTTTGATGTGGATGTTTAGTGCTATGATCTTTTCTCCTAACACTGCCTTAGCTATGTCCTAGAGATTCTGGTATGTTGTCTTTTTGTTTTCATTAGTTTAAAAGAATTTATTGATTTCTGCTGTAATTTTGTTGTTTACCTAAAAGTCATTCAGAAGCAGATGGCTTAATTTTCATTTATGGTTTTGAGGGATCTTCTTGGTAAAGATTTCTATTTCTATGGCACTGTGGTCTGAGAATGTGGTTGGCATGATTTTGGTTTTTTAAAATTTGTTGAGAATTGCTTTACCACATGGCTGAGCATGTGGTCAACTTTAGAGTATGCACCATATACATATGAAAAAATGTATATTCTGGTGATGCTGGGTGGAGTGTTCTGTAGATGTTTGTTAGATCCATTTGGTCAAGGGTCAAATTTAGACCCTGAATGTCTTTGTTAGTATTATGCCTCAATGATCTGTCCAATATTGTCAGTGGGGTGATGAAGCCACCCACTATCATTGTGTGGGTATTTAAGTCTCTTTGTAAGTCTGTAAGAACTCTTTTTGTGAAGCTGGGTGCTTCAGTGTTGAGTGCAGATGCATTTAGGATAGATAAGTCTTCTTGTTGAATTAAACCTTTTATCATTTTGTAATGCCATTCCTTGTCCTTTTGATCATTGCTGGTTTAAAGTCTGTTTTGTCTGAAAAAGGAGTTACTACTTCTACTGTTTTTTGTTTTCTGTATGATTGATAAATCTTTCTCCATCTCTTTACTTTGAGCTTATGGATGTCAATGCATCTGAGACAGGTCTCTTGAAGGTAGTATACAGTTGGGTCTTGCTTCTTTATCCAACTTTGTCACTCTGTGTCTATTAAGTTGGGGCATTTATCCCATTTATGTTCAAGATTAATAATGATATGTACAGTCATCCCGTCATCATGTTAGTAGCTGGTTTTTATAGACTTGATTGTGTAGTTACTTTATAGTGTCAATGGTGTATGTACTTAAGAGTGTTTTTGTGGTGGCCAGTAATGGTCTTTCATTTCCATCTTTAGCACTCCTTTAAGGACTTCTTCTAAGGCAGATCTGGTGGTAATAAATTCTTTTAGCATTAGCTTGTCTCAAAAAAGAAAAATCTTATTTCTCCTTCACTTATGAAGCTTAGTTTGCCTGGATATGAAATTCTTGGTTTGAATTCCTTTTATTTATGGATGCTGAATATAGGCCCCCAATCTCATCTGGCTTGTAGAGTTTCTGTTGAAAGTTCCACTGTTAGCCTATTGTGATTCCTTTGTAGGTGACCTGCCCCTTGTCTCTAACTGCTTTTAATATTTTTTCTTTCACATTGACTTTGGAGAATCAGATGACTATGTGCCTAGTGGTCACCATGCATGGTATCTCACAGAGGTTCTTTGAATTTCCTGAATTTGAGTGCCAACTTCTCTAGTGAGGTGGGAAAAAATTTTGTAGGCAACATCCTCAAATATGTTTTCCAAGTTGCTTACTCTCTCTCCCTTTTCATTATGCCAATGAGTCATAAATTTAGTGTCCTTACATAATCCCATATTTCTCAGAGGTTTTGTTCAGTTAAAAATTATTTTCTCTTTATTTTTGTCTCACTCAGTTAATTCAATGAATCAGGCTTTGAGCTCTGAGATTCCTTTCTCAGCTTGGTCTATTCTGCTCTTAATACTTCTGATTGTTTTATGAAATCCTTGTAGTGAGTTTTTCAGCTCTATCAGTTCAGTTTGGTTCCTTCTAAAAATGGTTATTTTGTCTTTAATCTATTAAATCACTTTTGTTGCGTTCTTTAGATGCTTTAGATTCAGTTTCAACTTTTCCTGAATCTCGATTATCTTAATTGTGAGGCAGATTTGAATTCTATACTATTTCAGCCATTCCATTCTGGTTGAACATCATTATTGAGGATCCACTATGATCATTTGGAAGTAAGAATATATTTTGTCTTTTAGAGTTGTCAGACTTTTTGTGCTCATTTTTTCTCATCTGTGTGCAATGATGTTCCCTTAACAGTGGTATAATTTGAGTACGGACAGTTGGCTTCATTTTTGCAGGTTTTAAGAGGCCTGGGGCTTTTTCTTGTGGCTAAAATCATGTCCTTGGTTTCACAGGGGAGTATATTCGTAAAGTATTTTTGGTGTTGAAGTTTGGGCTGTGATCCTGTAGATGGTGCTTAGTGTAATGGCCAGTGATAGGCTGTTATTCAGCCATATGAATCCTCTATATTTCCTCACACTTGCAGCTGTGCTCCCTCTCAGTGCTTTAAGAGTTTGAGCTCCTTTCCCACTTAAGTGCTGTTTACAGATCTTCAGTTGGCACTCCCAGGGTGCAGACCACAGCCCTGGAGAGTTCAGTCTTTTTATTCTGAACTCAGCTTGGAGGCAGCAGGCTCACGGACCTTGGTAGTGGCAATGGCAAAAGGCCTTTCACTTGTCTTTTTGGGCTCCCCCCCAGAGAAAAGGAGAGCCACTGCCAATCAGAATAATCAGCCCACGGTGGGGTTTCTGCATATCAGGCCCAAACTGGGAGGCCCCGCCTGGTGAAGGGGAAGGGGGAAGGGGGAACATGGGGAAGATAGTAGGTCCTCTTCTCCATAGGGCAGCAGTGGCATGCTGGAGGTGTGAATAACGCACTCAGGCTCTTTGTTTCTTCCCCAGCCTGATGGCGGCAAGGGCATATACTGCAGCAGCAGCTGCGACATAGGGGATGTCAGTTGCCTATGTGAACTCCACCCCAAAGAGACACAAAGCCACTGCCAACAGGAATGTTCAGTCAGGGATAAAATGGCTGTGCTGTGGGCCCAAGGCAGAGGCCCTACCTGGTAAATAGTAGGAACTGGGGGTTTACAGGGTAGACAGATTGGGTTCCTCTCTGTATGGCAGCTGTGGAGTGCTAGGGGTGCAAGCAAACATCAGAGGCTTTACTCTTTCCCCAGCCTGAGGACAAAAGGGGAACTACTGCTGCAGCAGCAATGACAGAGATCCTGTGGGTTGTCTCTGGGATTTCTTACACAGAGGAACAAACAGCCCGTATTGACTGAAGTGATCAGGATGGGGCAGGGCGATTGTCCTGTCTGGGGTCCCAGATCAGGAGGTTCTACCCAGTGAGAAGTAGCATGGTCAGAGAACCACATGGAAAACATTCTGACAGCTTTTCCTTAAGGCAGCTGCAGTGTGATATAGGCTGGTGAGAGTGCTTTAAAAATCTTCTGGCTGGGTGCGGTGGCTGACACCTGTAATCCCAGTACTTTGGGAGGCCAAGGTGGGTGGGTCACCTGAGGTCGGGAGTTTAAAACCAGCCTGATCAACATGGTGAAACCCCATCTCTACTAAAAAAGATATAAAATTAGCCAGGCATGGTGGCTCATATCTGTAATGCCAGTTACTCGGGAGGCTGAGGCAGGAGAATCACTTGAACCCGGGAGGCAGAGGTTGTGGTGAGCCGAGATCGTGCCACTGCACTCCAGCCTGGGCCACAAGAGCAAAACTCCATCTCAAAAAAAAAATTTTATATTTAATTTTTGTGGCTATGTATATACATTATACACACACATTATATATAATGTATATATTATGTATATATACACATATGCATATACATAATGTATATATACATATATGTGTGTACATATATAACGTATATATTATGTGTATATATAATGTGTGTATATATACACACACATATATATGGATTACATGAGCTATTTTGATACAGGCATGCAATATATAATAATCACGTCGCTCACATTCTGTGTTGTCTTTTCAACTTGCTGATCGTTTCCTTTGCTTTACAGAAGCTTTTTAACTTGATGTGATCTCATTTGTTCATTCTTGCTTTCGTTTTCTGTGCTTATGGGGTATTACTCAAAAAATCTTTGCTCAATCCAATGTCCTGGGGAGTTTTTCCAATAATTTCTTTTAGTGGTTTCATAGTTTGAAGTCTTAGATTTAAGGCGTCCATCAATTTTGATCTTTTATTCAAACTTTTCTTTTTGGTCTTTTTTCGTTTGGTGGGTATCAGGGTATTCCTATGTTACCCAAGTAGGTCTTGAACTCCTGGACTCAAGCTATCCTCCCACCTCTGAGTACCTAAGTAGTGAAATTACAGGCTTGAGAAACCACATTCAGCTGATTGTTTTATATGGCAAAAAATAAGTGTCCAGTTTCCTTCTTCTACATAAAGATATCCAGTTTTCCAAGCACCATTTATTGAAGAGACTGTCCTTCCACTAACACATGTGGCATCATTGTCAACAAATAAAAGTTCACCATAGATTTATTTCTGGGTTCTCTAGTCTGCTCCACAGTTCTATGTGACTGTTTTTATGCTATTAGTATGATGTTTTGGTTACTATAACTCTGTAGTATAATTTGAAGTCAGGTAAAGTGATTCCTCAACTTCTGGGGTTTTTTGCTTAGTCTAGCTTTAGCTATTGTGAGTTTTCTGAGGTCCCATACACATTTTAAAACTTTTTTTCTATTTTTATGAAGAATGTCATTGATATTTTTGATAGAAATGGCATTGAATATGTAGATTGCTTTGGGTAGTATGAATATTTTAACAATATTGATTTTTTTAATTCATGAAAATGGAACATCTTTCCATTTTATTGTGTCCTCTTCAATATCTTTCATCGATGTTTTATACTTTTTGTTGTAGAAATCCTTTATTTCTTTGGCTAATCCCTAGGTATTTAATTTTATGTACAGCTATTGTAAATCAGGTTACTTACTTGATTTTTCAGATTACTCACTATTGGCATATAGAAATGTTACTAATTTTTGTATGTTGATTTTGTAACCTGCAACTAAACTGAATTTAGTTTATCAGTTCTAATAGTTTTTTTGGTGGAGTCTTCAGGTTTTTCCACCTGTAAGATCATATCATCTGAAAACAAGGATAATCTGACTTCTTCTTTTCCATTTTGGATGCCCTTTCTTTCTTGCTCTTGTCTGATTGCTCTAGTGAAGACTTCCAGTAATACGTTGAATAACAATGGGGAAAGTGGGCATTCTTGTTGTGTTCCAGATCTTAGGGAAAAGACTTTCAGTTTCCCCATTCAGCATGATAGCAGCTGTGGGTCTGTTGTATATGGTCTTTCTGTTCTCCAGGAATATTGGCCTGTAGTTTTCTACTTTTTTTTTTTTTTTAATGTGTCTTTAGTTTTGGAAACAGAGTAACAGTGGCATCATAGAATTAGTTTGGAAGTATTCCCTCCTCCTCTATTTTTCAGAATTGTTTGAGCAGGATTGGTATTAGTTCTTTTTCAAATATATGGAAGAATCCAGCCATAAAGTCATTGGGTCCTGAGGTTTTCTTTGCTGGAAAACATTTTATTATAGCCTCAATCTCATTACTTGTTAATTATCTGTTCAGGTTTTGAATTTCTTCATGGTTCAACCCTGGTGCATTGCATGTGTGTAGAAATTTATCCCTTTCTTCTAGATTTTCCAATTTATTGCCACATAGTTGCTCATAGTAGCCACTAATGATCTTTTAAGAAAGTTTTCAATGTTCTTCTTAATTTCATTGACCCAGGAGTACATTGTTTAATTTCCATGTGTTTGTATATTTTCTGAAATGCCTTTTGTTATTTTTAGATTTATTCCACTATTGTGAGAGAAGATGCTTGATATTACTTCAATTTTTTGAATGTTTTAAGACTTGATTTGTGACCTAACATATGTTCAATCCTCGAAAATGACCCCTGTGCTGAGAAAAAAATTCTTTTGCAGCTGTTGAAAAAAATGTTCTGTACATATATATCATGTCCATTTATTCTATATTGTGGATTAATTCAGATATTTCTTTATTTTCTGTCTGGGTGCTCTGTCTAATGTTGAAAGTTGGGTGCTGAAGTCTTCAGCTACTATTGTATTTGGATCTCTCTCTCTCATCATCTCTAATCATGTTTGCTTTATATATCTGGGTGCTACAGTGTTGAGTGCATATATATTTACAACTGTCATATTCTCTTGCTGAATTGATCCCTTTATCATTACAAAATAACCTTCTTTGTCTCTTTTTGTAGTTTTTGTCTTGAAATATATTATTTCTACAAATACACAAAGAACTCTAATAACACAATTAAAAAAACAACCTGTTTTAAAAATGGACAAAAGACCTAAAGCAGCAGCACATCAGAGAAAATACACATAGTAGAAAAACCATCTGAAAAAATGCTTGACATCATGTGTCTTTAGGAAATGACAAACTAAAATGATGAGATTCCACTACTACCACACAACTATTAGAATAAGCAAATCCAAAAATACTGACAACATCAAATACTGTGAGAATGTGGACCAAAAATAACTCCCATTCACTGCTTGTGGAAATGGAAAATGGTACAGTCAATTTGGAAGACAGTTTAGCAATTTCTTATAAAACTGAACACACTTTGACCATAAAATTCAGCAATTGTACTCCTTGGTTTTTACCTAAAGGAGCTGAAAAACACGTGCACATAAAAACATCCACAGGTATGTTTACAGCCGTTTTATTTATAATTGACAAATGTTGAAGGGTAACATGATGTCCTTCAGTAGATAAAAGGGTAAACTCTAGTACATCCACACAATGAGATATTATTCATTTCCAAAGAGAAACGAGGAATCAACTCATGACATGATTAACCTTAAAAACATATTACTAAGTGAGAGAACCTGATCTGAAAAGGCTACATACTGTATGATTCCAAATATAGGACATTCTGGAAAAGGCAAAATTATGGAGACAGTAAAAAGTTGAGTGGTCTCCATGATTTAGAGGAGAGGAAGAAATGAACAGTATGCTCTATGGCAAGGGTCCCCAACCCACAGGCCACAAACTGGTACTGGTCCATTGCCTGTTAGGAACCAGGCCACAGGGCAAGAGGTGAGCTGCTGGGGAGTAAGCATTACTGTCTGAGCTCCACCTCCTGTCAGATCAGTGGTGGCGTTAGATTCTCATAGGAGTGTGAATCCTATTGTGAACTGTGCATGTGAAGGATCTACGTTGCGTGCTCCTTATGAAAATCTAACTAATGCTTGATGATCAGAGATGGAACAGTTTCATCCTGAAACCATCCCCCACCCTAGTCCATGGAAAAATTTTCTTCTACAAAACCAGTCCCTGGTGCCAAAATGGTTGAAAACCGCTGCTCTATGGTACTATAATGATAGATACATGTCATGCATTTGTCAAAACCCACCAAATAAATACCAAGAGTGAAACCTAATGTAAAATATTGATTTTGGGTAATAACGATGTGTCAATGTAGGTTCGTCGATTTTAATATAGGTACCATTCTGGTTAGAGGTGTTGATAAATAGCAGGGCAAGCCCTACAGGTGTGAGGACAGGGAGTATATGGGAAATATCTGCACTTACCACTTAATTTTGTTGTGAACCTATAACCACTCTAAAACATAAAGTCTATTATTTTTTAAAAGCCAGTTAACAAGTGTTGGTGGGCACATGCAGATAACAGAATATTCACACACTACAGAATGTAAAATGGCCTAGCTGCCTTAGAGAACAGTCTCACATTTCATCAAATAATTAATATAAATTTACCATATGATCTAGTGGTCCCTGTCTTAGGTAAATATTTCAGAAAAATGAAAATGTATAGACACATAGGAACTTACACACAAATGTTTATAGTACTATTATTCATTATATCTAAAAAGTAAAAATAACCCACATGTCCCTGAAGTGATGGATAAATTTAAAAAGAAGTGGTATAACTTAAAACCATGGATTTTTTTTTTCTTTTTTTTTTCTTTTATTTTTTTAATTAATTAATTAATTAATTAATTAATTATTATTATTATACTTTAAGTTGTAGGGTACATGTGCATAACGTGCAGGTTTGTTACATATGTATACTTGTGCCATGCTGGTCTGCTGCACCCATCAACTCGTCATTTACATCAGGTATAACTCCCAATGCAATCCCTCCCCCCTCCCCCCTCCCCATGATAGGCCCCGGTGTGTGATGTTCCCCTTCCTGAGTCCAAGTGGTCTCATTGTTCAGTTCCCACCTATGAGTGAGAACATGCGGTGTTTGGTTTTCTGTTCTTGTGATAGTTTGCTAAGAATGATGGTTTCCAGCTGCATCCATGTCCCTGCAAAGGACGCAAACTCATCCTTTTTTATGGCTGCATAGTATTCCATGGTGTATATGTGCCACATTTTCTTAATCCAATCTGTCACTGATGGACATTTGGGTTGATTCCAAGTCTTTGCTATTGTGAATAGTGCTGCAATAAACATACGTGTGCATGTGTCTTTATAGCAGCATAATTTATAATCCTTTGGGTATATCCCCAGTAATGGGATGGCTGGGTCATATGGTACATCTAGTTCTAGATCCTTGAGGAATCGCCATACTGTTTTCCAGAATGGTTGAACTAGTTTACAATCCCACCAACAGTGTAAAAGTGTTCCTATTTCTCCACATCCTCTCCAGCACCTGTTGTTGCCTGACTTTTTAATGATCGCCATTCTAACTGGTGTGAGATGGTATCTCATTATGGTTTTGATTTGCATTTCTCTGATGGCCAGTGATGATGAGCATTTTTTCATATGTCTGTTGGCTGTATGAATGTCTTCTTTTGAGAAATGTCTGTTCATATCCTTTGCCCACTTTTTGATGGGGTTGTTTGTTTTTTTCTTGTAAATTTGTTTGAGTTCTTTGTAGGTTCTGGATATTAGCCCTTTGTCAGATGAGTAGATTGCAAAAATTTTCTCCCATTCTGTAGGTTGCCTGTTCACTCTGATGGTAGTGTCTTTTGCTGTGCAGAAGCTCTTTAGTTTAATTAGATCCCATTTGTCAATTTTGGCTTTTGCTGCCGTTGCTTTTGGTGTTTTAGACATGAAGTCTTTGCCCATGCCTATGTCCTGAATGGTACTACCTAGGTTTTCCTCTAGGATTTTTATGGTATTAGGTCTAACATTTAAGTCTCTAATCCATCTTGAATTAATTTTCGTATAAGGAGTAAGGAAAGGATCCAGTTTCAGCTTTCTACTTATGGCTAGCCAATTTTCCCAGCACCATTTATTAAATAGGGAATCCTTTCCCCATTTCTTGTTTCTCTCAGGTTTGTCAAAGATCAGATGGCTGTAGATGTGTGGTATTATTTCTGAGGACTCTGTTCTGTTCCATTGGTCTATATCTCTGTTTTGGTACCAGTACCATGCTGTTTTGGTTACTGTAGCCTTGTAGTATAGTTTGAAGTCAGGTAGCGTGATGCCTCCAGCTTTGTTCTTTTGACTTAGGATTGTCTTGGAGATGCGGGCTCTTTTTTGGTTCCATATGAACTTTAAAGCAGTTTTTTCCAATTCTGTGAAGAAACTCATTGGTAGCTTGATGGGGATGGCATTGAATCTATAAATTACCTTGGGCAGTATGGCCATTTTCACGATATTGATTCTTCCTATCCATGAGCATGGTATGTTCTTCCATTTGTTTGTGTCCTCTTTTATTTCACTGAGCAGTGGTTTGTAGTTCTCCTTGAAGAGGTCCTTTACATCCCTTGTAAGTTGGATTCCTAGGTATTTTATTCTCTTTGAAGCAATTGTGAATGGAAGTTCATTCATGATTTGGCTCTGTGAAAACCATGGAATTAATTATTCAGCCATAAAAAGGAAAGAAGTACTGATGCATGCTAGAGCATGGATAAACTTTGAAATATTATGCAAAGAAAAGAAGCCATTCAGAAAACACCACACACTGTATGATTAAACTCATATAACAGTCCAGAATAAATAAATCTAAAGAGACAGAAAGTAAATTAATGGTTACATAAGGCTGAAGTAGGGGTTAAGGAAATGAGAGGTAATTGTTAAAAGATACAGAGTTACTTCCTCAGGTAATAAAGTGTTCTAAAATGGTAATTCCTTACATACTATCTCCAATATACATTTAAAAGTTACAAGATGGCCGGGTGCGGTGTCACATCTGTAATCGCAGCACTTTGGGAGGCCTAGGCAGGTGGATCACGAGGTCAGGAGTTCGAGGCCAGCCTGGTCAACATAATGAAACCCCGTCTCTATTAAAAATACAAAAAATTAGCCAGGCATGGTGGCAGGTGCCTGTAATCCCAGTTAATCGGGAGGCTGAGGCAGGAGAATAGCTTGAACCCAGGAAGCAGAGGTTGCAGTCAGCCAAGATCACACCATTGCACTCTAGCCTGGGCAACAGTGTAAGACTCCTTCTCAAAAAAAAAGAAAGAAACTACAAGACATTCTAAGAAAAAAGACAATGTTACTAATAGTTCAGAAAAAAAAAACAGACAACATAAACAGATACACTGTTGATAAAGATGTTGAAAACAGGAACTATACAATAAGTATTATAGTAAAGAGAATAAGAGGTGGATAACATGGATGAAATATGTAAAGACTGAACCAAGGTAAATCTTACACATATTAATTAATGTATTATGTCTACCTAAAATATTTAAAAGCAAGCTGTATCCTGAACATTTGGGCACACGTTGTCAGGACCTCCTAAGGTTGCGTTACAGGCAAGTCCTTAACCTTGGCAAAATAAACTTTCTAAATTGAATGAGATCTGTGTCAGATATTTTGGGCTCACATTATTATGAAGGTACACTTGAGACTAGGTAATTTATAAAGAAAATAGGTTTATTTGGCTCATGGTTCTGCAGGCTGTACAAGCCCATCTCACGTGCAAAGACGTATATAGGTTCAAAATAAAGGGATGGAGGAAGATCTACCAAGCAAAGGGAAAGCAAAAACAAAAGCAGGGATTGCAATCCTAGTCTCTGATAAAACAGACTTTAAACCAACAAAGATCAAAAGAGACAAAGAAGTTCATTAAATAATGATAAAGGGATCAATTCAACAAGAAGAGCTAACTATTCTAAATATACATGTACCCAATACAGGAGCATCCAGATTCATAAAGCAAGTCCTTAGAGACCTACAAAGAGACTTAGACTCCCACACAATAATAATGGGAGACTTTAACACCCCACTGTCAATACTAGACAGATCAACAAGACAGAAGGTTTACAAGGATATCCAGGACCTGAATGCAGCTGTGCAACAAGCTAACCTAACAGACATCTAACAGAACTCTCCACCCCGAATCAATAGAATGCACATTCTTCTCAGCACCACATCGCACTTATTCTAAAATTGACCACGTAATTGGAAGCAATCCTCAGCAAATGTAACAGAGCAGAAATCACAACAAACTGTCTCTCAGACCACAGTGCAATCAAATCAGAACTCAGGATTAAGAAACACTTAAAACGGCAAAACTATGTGGAAACTGAACAACTTGCTCCCGAATGACTACTGGGTAAATAACGAGATGAAGGCAGAAATAAAGATGTTCTTTGAAACCAGTAAGAACAAAGACACAATGTACCAGAATCTCTGGGACACATTTAAAGCAGTGTGTAGAGGGAAATTTATAGCACTAAATACCCACGAGAGAGCAGGAAAGATCTAAAATGGACACTCTAACATCACAATTAAAAGAACTAGAGATGCAAGAGCAAACAAATTCAAAAGCTAGCAGAAGGCAAGAAATAACTAAGATCAAAGCAGAACTAAAAGAGATAGAGACACAAAAAACCCTTCAAAAACATCAATGAACCCAGGAGCTGGGTTTTTTGAAATGATCAACAAAATTGATAGACCACTAGCAAGACTAATAAAGAAGAAAAGAGAGAAGAATCAAATAGATGCAATAAAAAATGATAAAGGGGATATCACCACTGATCCCACAGAAATACCAACTACCATCAGAGAATACTATAAACACCTCTATGCAAATAAGCTAGAAAATCTAGAAGAAATGGATAAATTCCTGGACACATACGCCCTCCCAAGACTAAACCATGAAGTTGAATCTTTGAATATACCCATAACAGGCTCTGAAATTGAGGCAAAAATTAATAGCCTAACAACCAAAAAAACATCCAGGACCAGACGAATTCACAGCCGAATTCTATGAGAGGTACAAAGAGAAGCTGGTACCATTCCTTCTGAAACGATTCCAATCAATTCAAAAAGAAGGATTCCTCCCTAACTCATTTTATGAAGCCAACATCATCCTGATACCACAGCCTGGCAGAGACACAGCAAAAAAAGAGAATTTTACACCAATAACCCTGATGAACATTGATGCAAAAATCCTCAATGAAATACGGGCAAACCAAAGCCAGCAGCACATCAAAAAGCTTATCCACCACGATCAAGTCAGCCTCAGCCCTGGGATGCAAGACTGGTTCAACATATGCAAATCAATAAACGTAATCCATCACATAAACAAAACCAATGACAAAAACCACACGATTATCTCAATAGATGCAGAAAAGGCCTTCGACAAAATTCAACAGCCCTTCTTACTAAAAACTCTCAATAAACTAGGTATTGATAGAATGTATCTCAAAATAATAGCTATTTATGACAAACCCACAGCCAATATATAATGAATGGGCAAAAACTGGAAGCATTCTCTTTGAAAACCGGCACAAGACAGGGATGCTTTCTCTCACCACTCCTATTCAACATAGTGCTGGAAGTTCTGGCCAGGGCAATCAGGCAAAGCAAAGAAATAAACGGTATTCAATTAGGAAATGAGGAAGCCAAATTTTCCCTGTTTGCAGATGACTTGATTGTATATTTAGTAAACCCCATCATCTCAGCCCAAAATCTCCTTAAGCTGATAAGCAAATTCAGTGAAGTCTCAGGATACAAAATCAATGTGCAAAAATCACAAGCATTCCTATACACCATTAACACACAAACAGATAGCCAAATCATGAATGAACTCCCATTCACAATTGCTACAAAGAGAATAAAATACCTAGGAATCCAACTTACAAGGGATGTAAAGGACCTCTTCAAGGAGAACTACAAACCACTGCTCAATGAAATGAAAGAGGACACAAACAAATGGACGAATATTCCATGCTCATGGATAGGAAGAATCAATATCGTGAAAATGGCCATACTGCCCAAGGTAATTTATAGATTCAATGCCATCTCCACCAAGCTACCAATGACTTTCTTCACAGAATTGGAAAAAACTACTTTAAATTTCATATGGATCCAAAAAAGAGCCCGCATTGCCAAAACAATCCTAAGCCAAAAGAACAAAGCTGGAGGCATCACACTACCTGACTTCAAACTATACTACAAGGCTACAGCAAACAAAACAGCATGGTACTGGTACAAAACAGGGAGATAGACCAATGGAACAGAACAGAGGCCTCAAAATAACACTACATGTCTACAGCCATCTGAACTTTGACAAAATTGACAAAAACAAGAAATGGGGAAAGGATTCCCTATTTAATAAATGGTGCTGGGAAAACTGGCTAGCCATAAGTAGAAAGCTGAAACTGGATCCCTTCCTTACACTTTATACAAAAATTAATTCAAGATGGATTAAAAACCTAAATGTTAGACCTAAAGCCATGAAAACTCTAGAAGAAAACCTAGGCAATACCATTCAGGACATAGGCATGGGCAAGGACTTCATGACTAAAACACCAAAAGCAATGGCAACAAAAGCCAAAATTGACAAATGGGATATAATTAAACTAAAGAGCTTCTGCACGGCAAAAGAAACTAACATCAGAGTGAACAGGAAACCTACAGAACACGAGAAAATTTTTGCAATCTACCCATCTGACAAAGGGCTAATATCCAGAAACTACAAAGAACTCAAACAAATTTACAAGAAAAAAACAACCCCATTAAAAAGTGGGTGAAGGATATGAACAGACACTTCTCAAAATGAGACATCTATGCAGCAGACACATAAAAAAATGCAATCATTACTGGTCATCAGAGAAATGCAAATCAAAACCATAATGAGATACCATCTCATACCAGTTAGAATGGCAATCATCAAAAAGTCAGGAAACACCACATGCTGGAGAAGATGTGGAGACATAGGAACGTTTTACACTGTTGGTGGGAGTGTAAATTGGTTCGACCACTGTGGAAGACAGTGTGGCGATTCCTCAAGGATCTAGAACTAGAATCACCATTTGACCCAGCAATCCCACTACTGGGTATATACCCAAAGGAGTATAAATCATGCTACTATAAAGACACATGCATGTGTATGTTTACTGCAGTGCTACTCAAAATAGCAAAGACTTTGAACCAACCCAAATGTCCATGAATGATAGACTGGATTAAGAAAATGTGGCACATATACACCATGGAATACTATGCAGCCATAAAAAAGGATGAGTTCATGTCCTTTGCAGGGACATAGATGAAGCCAGAAACCATCATTCTCAGCAAACTATCAACAAGGACAGAAAACCAAACACTGCGTGTTCTCACTCATAGGTGGGAATTGAAAAAAGAGATCACTTGGACACAGAGCGGGGAACATCACACACTGGGGCCTGTCTGGGGGTGGGGGGCTAGGGGAGGGATAGCATTAGGAGAAATACCTAAATGATGAGTTGATGGATGCAGCAAACCAACATGGCACATGTATACCTATATATCAAAACTGCACTTTGTGCACATGTACACTAGGACTTAAAGCATAATTAAAAAAAAAAAAGAAAGGTGAAGGGGTAAAAGGCATGTCACATGTCAAGTGAGGGAGTAAGAGAGTTGAGAGGAGGGGCAAGGCTGCTTTTTATTTTTATTTATTTTTTGAGATGGAGTCTCACTCTGTTGCCCAGGCTGGAGTGCAGTGGTGCAATCTCGGCTCACTGCAACCTCTGCCTCCTGGGTTCAAGCAATTCTCCTGCCTCAGCCTCCTGAGTAGCTGGGACTACAAGCATGTGCCACCAAGCCCGGCTAATTTTTTGTATTTTTTTAGTAGAGATGGGGTTTCACCGTGTTAGCCAGGATGGTCTGGATCTCCTGACCTCGTGATCTACCTGCCTTGGCCTCCCAAAGTGCTGGGAATGCAGGCGTGAGCAACCATACCCGGCCTGGCAACACTCTTTTTAACAATCAGATCTTGTGGTAACTAATAGAGTGAGAACTCACAGATTACCACAAGGATGGAACCAAGGCATTCATGAGGGATCCACTCCCATGACCAAAACATCTCCCACTAGGTCCCACCTCCAACAATGGTGATTAAATTTCAACATGAGATTTAGAGGGGACAAACATCCAAACTATATCATTTCACCCCTGACCTCCCCAAATCTCATGCCCTTTTCACACTGCAAATTCACATTGGGGGACTATTCTCAATAGTTCCCTAGTTTTAACTCATTCCAGCATCAACTCAAAAGTCCAAAGTCCAGTGTTATCTGAGACTCAAGGCAAGTTACTTCCACCTATGAGTCTGTAAAGTCAAAAACCAGTTATTTCAGTTATTTACTTCCAAGATACAATGGTGGTACAGGCATTGGGTAAACATTCCCGTTCCAAAAGGGAGAAATTGGCCAAATAAAATGGGCAATAGGCCCTACAGATATCCCAAACCCAGCAGGGCAGACACTAAACCTTAAAGCTCTAATATAATCCTTGATTCTACGTCCCATATCCAGAGCACTCTGGTGCAAGGAGTGAGTTCCCAAAGCCTTGGGCAGCTCTGCCCCTGTGGCTTTACAGGGTGCAGCCCATGTGGCTGCTGTCACCACAGGGTTGGAGTGCGTTTAGCTTTTCCAGGCTCAAGATGCAAGCTGCCAGTGCTGGATTATTCTCAGGTCTAAAGGGCAGTGATCCTCTTCCCACAGCTTCACTAGGCAGTGCCCTGGTGGGTACTCTGTGTGCTGACTCCTTGGGGAAATGGAAATATGCAATTGGAGCCCCCACACAGAGAAGCTGTGTAGAGACACAGTAGAGGCTTTCTTGCAGCAGGCTTCTGCCTGGGCATCCAGACTTTCCGATACATCCTCTGAAATCTAGGTGGAAGCTGCCAAGTCTCCACCATTCTTGCATATGCTTGCATTCTGCACCCCTGCAGACACCGCCACATGCAAGCTGCCAAAGCATAAAATGTGTGCCCTCTGATGCAGTAGCCCAGGCTGTATCTGGGGATGTACAGCTATCGCTGGAGCTGGAGTGGCCTGGATTCAAGGAGCAGTGCTGAGGCTGTGCAGGGCAGCAGGGTGCTAGGCCTGCTCCCTGAAACCATTCTTTCTTCATAGGCCTCTGGGCCTATGATGGGAGGAGCTGCCTGAAAGACTTCTGAAATGCCTTCAAGGCCTTTTTCCCACTGTCTTGAATGTTAGAATGTGGGTCCCTTTTAGTCATGCAAATCTTTCTAGCCAGTTCTTGCTCTGCAGCCACTTAGATTCTGAAAATACTCTTTCCTTCTCTAGCACACAGCCAGACCGCAAACTTTCCGAACTTTTATGCTCTGCTTCCCTTTCAATTGTAAGTTCCAACTTTAAGTCATTCCTTCACTCCCAGATCTGATCATAGGCTGTTAGAAGCAGCCACATTACTTCTTGAATGCTTCACTGCTTAGAAATTTTTTCTGCCAGATACCCTTGGTCATCACTCTTAAGTTCAACCTTCCACAAATTACTAGAGGATGGACATAATGTAGCCAAGTACTGTACTTGGCGAATGGGTAACAAGGATGACCTTCATTTCAGTTCCAAGTTCTTAATTTCCATCTGAGACCTCATCAGCATGGCCTTCACTTTCCATATTTCCATGAGCATTGTAGTTACATTTAACCAGTCTCTAAGAAGTTCTAGACTTTCCCTCATTTTCCTGTCTTCTTTTGAGCCCTAGAAACTCTTCCAACCTCTCTCCATTACCTAGATCCAAAGCAGTTTCCACATTTTCAGCTGTCTTTATAATAATGTCCCACAGTTTGGGACCAATTTTCCACCTAAGTCCATTTTGGATTGCTAGGAAGAAACACCTGAGACTGGGTAATTTATAAAGAGGTATATTTGGCTCACAGTTCAGAAGGCTATACAAGCACAGCACCAGCAACTGCTTTCTGTCAGGACCTCAAAAAGCTTCCACTAACGGCAGATGGTGATGGAAAAACACACATTTTACAGGGCAAGAGAGGGAGTGAGAGGGTGAAGAAGTGGTGCCAGGCTCTTTTTAACAATCGGATCCTCCACTACCACAACAATGGCATAAATCCATGCACAAGGGATCTTCCCCCATGGCCCAACACTTCCCGCAAGGCCCCACCTTCACCACTATGGAAGGTTATGATTCTACTTATATTACATTCTTGAAATGACAAACGACATGGAGGGAAAAAATTGTGTTTTCAAGTATGAATTTTATTGCATTTATGAAACATGCTATTCAACTATTCTGTACTTTTTTTTCCACTTGACGTATCATTAACTAATACTGAATCTATGTAAAGCAGTTCACTTTTCCAATCTTTTGTTCCATCTCAGGCAAGAGATGTTAAAAGTTTTGCTTCTGTCCCATCTACTCAATAGAGTTCCTTTGTGTAAGACAAACCTCATGATCAGTTCCTGACCAGAATCAGTGAATAACCCCCAGGGTACAAAATGGCAATTACAAGGTCACCCTCTTTCTGGAATTCCAATTGTTTCAAAATCCATTGTCTTGACAACTTTCCAATTAATTTAAAAACATATTTTTTGAAATTTTTATTTTTTAAGTTGTTGATGTGGGAGCATTGGGCTCCCATGGTCTAAAAGATTATACTCAGAAATGTAAGTTTATGATCTATGACACTGACATTTTTAAGAAATGGTGCCAGTTGTTTTGCTTAATATACCAAATTAAGAATTTTTCTGTTATCTCATTGTCATTTAACTTTTTTCTCTAACTTCAATATTTTTGGTAAAGTGAAATTTGGTATAAAGACTTGTAGGAGATTGGTCAGGGTGGTGGGAGAAACTATAGAAAAAGGAGCAGGTCTTCTGAAAGGTCAGAAGGCTCTACATAGCTTTGGGGGAGAATAGCTGGAGGCAGCTGTTCTCTGACCCTGAGGCAGAGGGCAAAAAGTAGGTACAAGGGAGCGTAGGGGAATTTATCCTGATCAAGCTCGTTTACTTATGTTGACCAGGAACTGACCTGTGTGTGACATTTCCTGAAAGGGGAACGATAAATGTTAATTACCTGCAGGCTGTGTTGGCTTCAGCTTTTTGGCATTGTGTCTGCACTGAATAAAAGCAAGCAGCACCAGCTTCCTGGGGCTGCATTTTGACCACTTGAGCCAGGCAATCCCCTAGCTGCTCTTACACTGCATACTTGTGTCTCAGTACTCCTTTCAGTCTTTTTGATGTCACTGTTTAGGGCTATCAACTTTCCTCTTAGCAACACCTTTGCTGTATCCCAGAGGTTTTGATAGATTGTGTCACTAGTGCTGTTCAGTTAGGAATTTTTAAATTTCCATCTTGATTTTGTTTTTCACCCAATGCTCATTCAGGAGCAGGTTATTTAATTTCCATGTATTTGCATGGTTTTGAAGATTCCTTTTGGAGTTGATTTCCAGTTTTATTCCAATGTGGTCTGAGAGAGTGCTCAATATAATTTAAATTGCCTTAAATTTATTAAGGCTCGTTTTATGATCCACCATATGGTCTATCTTGGAGAAAGTCCCATGTGCTGTTGAATAGAATGTGTACTCTGTGGTTGTTGGATGAAATGTTCTGTATATATTTGTTAAGTCCATTTGCTCCAAAGTATAAATCCATTGTTTCTTTATTGACTTTCTGTCTTGATGACCTGTCTAGTGCTGTCAGCATTCCTATTATTGTTTTATAAATTTGGGAGTTCCACTTTTAGGTGCATGTATGTTTAGGATTATGATATTCTCCTGTTGGACAAGGTCTTTTACCATTATATAATGTCCCTCTTTGTCTCTTTTAATTGCTGTTACTTTAAAGTTTGTTTTGTCTAATAGAAGAATAGCTACTCCTGCTCACTTCTGGTGTCCTTTTGCATGAAATGCTTTTTTCCATCCCTTTACTTTATGAGTCCTATGTGTTAGGTGAGTCTCCTCAAGGCAGCAGATAGTTGGTTGGTGAGTTCTTATCCATTCTGCAGTTCTGTATCTTTTAAGTGAAGCATTTAGGCTATTTACATTCAATGTTAGTATTGAGATGTGAGGTACCATTGCATTCATTGTGCTATTTGTTGCCTGTGTACTTTGGTTTTTTTGTTTCTTGTTTTTGCTTTTTAACTTGTATTTTTGTTTTATAGGTCCCATGTGATTTATGCTTTAAAGAGGTTCTGCTTTGATGAGTTTCCAGGATTTGTTTCAAGATTTAGAGCTCCTTTTAGCAGTTCTTGTAGTGGTGGCTTTGTAGTGGTGAATTCTCTCCTCATTTGATAGTATGAAAAAGACTGTATCTTTCCTTCACATATGATGCTTAGTTTCACCGGATACAAAATTCTTGGCTGATAATTGTTTTGTCTGAAGAGGCTGAAGGTAGGGCTCCAATCCCTTCTTGCTTGTAGGGCTTCTGCTTAGAAAACTGCTGTTAATCTGACAGGTTTTCCTTTATAAGTTACCTGGTGCGTCTGTGTCACAGCTCTTAAGATTCTTTCCTTCATCTTAACTTTGGATAACCTGATGACAATGTGTCTAGGTGGTGATTTTCCCAGGTGTTCTTTGTGCTTCTTATATTTAAATGTCTAGGTCTCTAGCAAGGCCAAGGAAGGTTTCCTCGATTATTCCCCCAAATATGTTTTCCAAGCTTTTAGAATTTTCTTCTTCCTAAAGAACACTGATTATTCTTAGGTTTGCTTATTTAACATAATCCCAGATTTTTTAGAGGCTTTGTTCATATTTTCTTTTCCTTCTTTGTCTTTGTTGAAGTGGATTAATTCAAAGACCTTGTCTTTGACTCTGAATTTATTTCTCTACTTGTTCAATTCTATTGCTGAGACTTTCTAGATCATTTTGCATTGCTATAAGTGTGTCCAATGTTTCCTGAATTGTTGATTATTCTTTAAGCTATTTCCTTGAATATTTCTCCATTCATTTCTTGTATCGTTTCTTTAGACTTCCTTGCATTGGGCTTGACCTTTCTCTGGTGCCTGATAAGCTTAATAACCTACTGAATTCTTTTTCAGGTAAACCATGGATTTCTTCTTGGTTTGGATCAATTGCTGATGAATTAGTGTGATTCTGGGGGGGTGCTAAAGGGTTGTTTTGTCATATTACCTGAGTTGGTTTTCTGGTTCCTTCTCATTTGGGTAGGCTGTCAGAGAGAAGGCCTCGGACTGAAGGCTGTTGTTCAGATTCTTTTGTCCCACAGGATGTTCCCTTGATGTAGCACTCTTCCCCTTTCCTATGGATGTGGCTTCCTGTGAGAAGTACAGTGATTGTTGTCTCTTTTCTGGGTCTAGCCAACCAACAAGTCTACCCAACTCTGGGCTGGTACTGGGGGTTGTCCACACAGAGTCCTGTGATATGAACCATCTACGGGTCTCTTAGCCATGGATACCAGTGCCTGTTCTGGTGGAGGTGGCAGGGAGAGCAACGGACTCCATGAAGGTTCTTAGCTTGGTGGTTTAATGCTCTATTTTTGTGCTGGTTGGCCTCCTGCTGGGAGGTGGTGCTTTCCAGAGAGCATCAGCTGTGATAGTATGGAGAGGAACCCATGGTGGGCGGGGCCCTAGAACTCCCAAGGTTATATGATCTTTGTCTCCAGCTACCAGAGTAAGGAGGGAAGGACCATCAAGTGGGGGCAGGGCTAGGCATGTCTGAGCCCAGACTCCCCTTGGGTGGGTCTTGTTGCAGCTGCTGTGGGGGATGGGAGTGAGGTTCCCAGGTCAATGGAGTTGTTTCCTAGGAGGATTATGGCTGCCTGTGCTGAGTCATCCAGGTTGTCAAGGAAGTGGGGGAAGGCCAGCAGTCACAGGCTTCACCCAGCTTCCATGCAAACCAAAGGGCCGATCTCACTCCCACCACGCACCCCTTAACAGCCTCGAGTCTGTTTCCAGGTGGTAGGCAAGCCAGGCTTGAGAACTTGCTCCAGGCTACCTGCCTCCCAGTTGAGAAAGGGCTTGGTTCTTCCCCTGCCTGTGGAGTCTGCACATTGGATTCACACTCTCCCCCGAGTTCTGGCCAGACTTCTCAACCCATTCAAATTATTACAAAGTTCAGCTGGAAATGGCCTTCTCCCTATGGTGCTTATCTCCCCACCTTGCCCTGCTCCTCTGGCCACCCTCCTGATGGATTCCTGTGGTGCCAGGTAGGAGTGGCCTGCTTGGGAAACTGGCAAGCTCTCAGGGCCTTTCTGCTGCTTCCTCTACCCCTGTATTTTGCTCAGCTCTCTAAGTTGACTCACCTCCAGGTTAAGGTTGGAAATTTCTGCAAACAGACCTTCAGTTTCTCCAGTGGGGGTGTGTGTTCAGAAGAGGAGCCTCTCCCACTTCCACAGCTGGGGCATTCACAAGATCTGGAGTGTCTTGTGGGTCTTGCAGGAGCAGTCTGCTTCCTTCAGAGGGTCTGTGGGTCCTCTCGGGATTGCTGGTTCATTCTTGCAGTCGATCTGGTGCTAAAATTCACAATGTGGGCCTCCACACACTGTTCTGTCCATCCAGTCAGAGCTGCAATCTAGTCCTGTCTCCTGTCCGCCATGATGACCTGCCTCTCCCTTGGGATTTTTATATCCAAAAATGTCTTCCTATATATTTGACATATAGATTTAAGTTGGCAATATCTTTTTAGGTCTCTGACTGAATCACTACCTTCATTACCTTCTACTTTCTACTATTTCTGTTAGGAAATCACTTTTGAGTCTTATTTTCCTCTCTTAATGATAATGTATCTCTTCTTCCATTATTTAAAACAATTTCTCCTTGACATTGATTTTTAGTAATTTTAGTATGATGTAACTCAGTATGGTTGATTTTCACTGACATTACTTTATAACATTTTTTTGAATTTTCGGATTTCTTTATTTGGTCTTGTATCATTCTTTAGCCAGTATTTCTTTAAGTACTGTTTTACCCTATTCTGTCTCCACCATCCTTCTTCACTCCACTGACGATAGTATTTCTCATTATATCAATGCATCTCTTATAATGTTTCATCTAAAACCATTTTTTGTCTCTCTGCAACTCCACCTAAATATTTTCCCTGACAAATCTTTCAGTTTACTATTACTTTTTCCTCTATGTCTACTGTGTTTTCAAATGAATACACTAGTTTCTTAATTTTATTTGTCAAATTTTACTTCTAGAATATCCATTTGGTCCTTCGTATGACTTCCAGTTCTCTGCAAAATGTATTTGTCAATCTTGTTATTTCATTTTAACATCCATGTTTATTAATTCCATTATTTGGGTTTCCTTGTGGTATAAAATGGTTTCTTGGGTAAGTCTTGTTTTCCCATATAGTCAAGTGGTTGCCAGATATTTTAATGTCAGATGTAAAGCAAAAACTTATAGATGAACTCTAGATGACTTTATCTTCCACCAGAGATATTTTACTCATGCTTTTGTTAGGCAGATGGGCTACAGAAACTAGAAATCCAGGAGTACATTGATTTATTCAAGAAATAATATCTGAAGTTGGAATTCATACTCTACGAAAAAAATCATATACATCCACTTCAGCCTTATGCTTGTTAAGAGTCTCAACTGAAAGTTGGGCTTGTTTGCCAAAGTCTCATCTCCTTCCCAATTGTTTCAACAATTGTAATTGTACCATGAGTCTTCTTAGCATCTGCTGTCAAAACTGGCATTGCCACAAGTTGAGAAAAAAGCTGCATCAATGATAGGCTTACTTCTTTGGGCTTCCTTTATTTGTAAAGGTTGGCTTCACGATTTACCAGTACCTGTGTACCTCTTTGATGCCTTCTAAAAGACTTCTATATTTCAACACAAAGCTAATTAAAATAAAATTCACAAAAAAATGCATCTATCATAAGTAATTTTTTTTTTTTACAATACAAAAATGTAAGCACTATCACAATCAAGAAGTAAAAGCAAGCCGTAACTCCAAAAATTTCCTTTGCAGTCACTTCCCCCACTCCTATGCACAAACACTGTTTTACCTTGTATAATTACAGGTATTTTTGTCTTTTCTAAAATATCATAGGAATGAAATTATACATCATTTCTAGCTACATTAAGTATGTTTTAAAATTTCATCCACGTTTTTAAAATTTCATTTTACTTTTTAATGTTTAATTCTTATGAATACTCTTGATATAAGCATACAATATGTTATAATCAAATTTGGGTGATTAGGATATCCACCACCCAAAACATTTATCATCTCTTCGTGCTGGGAATATTCCAAATCTTCTTTTATCGTTATTTAAAAACATACAACAAATTATTGTTAACTATTTCACCTTGTGCTATCAAACACTAGAAATTATTCCTTTTAATTGTTCTTTTGTACCCATTAACTGACCTTTCTTCATTCAATCCTCCCCACTACTACTCCTAGCCTCTGGCAACCACCATTCTATTCAGTGCCTCCATGAAATCCGTTGTTTTAGCACTCACATGAGTGAGAACATGGAATATTTGTCTTTCTGTGCCTGGTTTATTCCACTTAACTTAGCGTCATCGAGGCTCATCCCTGTTGCTGCAAACAACAAGACTAGATCTCACTCTTGGCACACAGGCTGGAGTGAAGTGAGGTAATCATGGCTCACTGCAGCTTCGACCTCCTAGGCTCAAACAATTCTCCCACTTAAGCCTCCCAAATAGCTAGGACTACAGGTACATGCTACCATGCCCAACTAATAATTGTTAACTTTTTGTAGACACAGGATCTCACTGTGTTGCCCAAGTTGGTCCTGAGCTCCTGGGGTCAAGTGATCCTCCCACCTCAGCCTCCCAAAATATTGAGATTACAGGAAAGAGCCACCAAGTCAGACCAATTTCATTCTTTTTAAGGCTAAATAATATCCCATTGTGTATATATACTGCCTTTTCTTTCTTCATTCATCCATTGATGAAACACACAGGTTGATTCTGTATCTTGGCTATTATGAATAGTGCTACAATTAACATAGTGGTACAGATATCTCTTCGGTATGCTGATTTCCTTTCTTTTGAATATACACCCACCAGTAATATTGTTGGATAGTACAGTAGTTCCATTTTCAATATTTTCAGGAACCTTCAGAGTATTTTCCATAGTGACTGTACTAATTTACATTCTCAGCAGTGTATAAGCATTCCCCTTTCTCCATGATTTGGCAGCATTTATTTTCTTTTTGATAAAAGCCATTTAACTAGGGTGAGGTGATATCCTATGGTGGTTTTGATTTGCATGTCCCTGATTATAAGTGATGTTGAGCAGTTCTTCATTTATCTGTTGACAATTTGTGTCTTTTTACAAATGTCTATTGAAATCTTTTGCCCCTTTTATATAGAAATATTTTTATTGCTATTGAGTTGTTTAAAATCCTTATACATTCTGGTTATTAATCCCTTTTTGGATGACTAGTTTTCAAATATTTCCTTCCATTCTGTAGATTTGTCTATTCACATTGTTGTTTCTTTCTGTGCAGTTTTTTAGCTTGATGTTATCCCATTTTAAAATTTTGGCTTTGGTTGCCTGTCAGGTCTTACTCAAGAAACTGCCCAGACAAATGTTCTGAAACATTTGCCCAGTTTTCTCCTAGTAGTTTCATATCTTATATTTAAGTGCCATCCTTTCCCTAATGTATGGTCTTGGCTTGTTGAAAGAGTTGACTGTAAATGTATGAATTTATTTCTGGACCCTTTATTCTATTCTACTGGTTTATGTGTCTGTTTTTTGTTCCAGTACTATGCTATTTTGTTTACTATAGCCTTGTAGTATATTTTGAGGTAACATAATGTGATACACTTGACTTTGTTACTTTGTTACATCTGACTTTTGTTCAGGATTGCTTTGGCTATTCAGGTCTTCTGTGTGTCCATACAAATGTAAGGATTGTTTTCCCACTATCTATGAAGAATGACATTGGTTTCATTAAATCTGTTGATCACTTTGGTTAGTATAAACATTTTAACAATATTAATTCTTCCAATGCATGAACATGGGATATCATTCAATTTTTTTTGGTATCTGCTTCAATCTCTTTCATCAGTATATTATAGTTTTCATTGTAAATACTGTTAACCTCCTTGGTTAAATTTATCCCTAAGTATTTAATTTTTTGGAGCTATTATAAATGGGACTGCTTCCTTAGTTTTTCAGATAGTTCTTTATTGAAATATACAAATATCATCACATTATTCACTGACATGCATGTTGATTTTGTATCCTGCAACTCTATCGAATTTATCAGTTCTAATAGATTTTTGTCAGAATCTTTGTTTTTCTGAAAATATCTCTGAATAATGACAATTTAAGTCCTTCCTTTTGAATTCTGAAGCCCTTTCTTCTTCCTCAGTAATTACCCTGGCTAGAATTTCTGGTGTGAAATTGAATACAATTGTTAAAACTGGGTATCTTGTCTTGTTTCAGATCTTGGAACAAAAGGCTTCCAATTTTTCCATTTGTCAATGTCATGCTATGAGTTTCTCATACATGGCCTTTACTGTGTTTAAGTATGTTCCTTCTATACCCAGTTTGCTGTTTTTATCATAAAGGAATGCAGAATTGCATTAAATGCTTTTTTTTTTTTTTTTGGCATCTACTGACATGATCTATGGTTTTTGTCCTTGATAACGTTAATGCGATATTCAATTTTATTGACTGGGCCAGGCATGGTGGCTCACACCTGTAATCCCAGCACTTTGGGAGGCCAAGGTGGGTGGATCACTTGGGGTCAGGAGTTTGAGACCAGCCTGGCCAACACGGTGAAACCCTGTCTCCACTAAAAATACAAAAATTAGCAAGGTGCAGTGGTGGGTGCCTGTAATCCCAGCTACTCAGGAGGCTGAGGCAGAATTGCTTGAACCTGGGAGGTGGAGGTTGCAGTGAGCCGAGATCACGCCACTCCACTCCAGCCTGTTCTTGCTTGTCTAGTTCTTTAAGGTATACCATTAGGTTATTTATTTGGAGTCTTTATTGATTTGGCATTTATTATTATAAATTTCCTTCTTAGCACTGTTCTGCTGTATTCTTATAGTTTTGGTATGTTATGTTTCCATTATCATTGGTTTCAATAGATTTTTAAAGTGCATTTAAAATTTTTTCACTGACCTATTGGTTGTTAGGAACATGTTTACTTTTGATGTATCTGTATAGTTTCCAACGTTTCTCTTGTTATTGGTTTCTAGTTTTATTCCAGTGTGGTCAGATACTTGACATTATTTTGATTTTTTTAAAATTTGTTTTGTGTCATAACATATAGTTCATTCTGCAGAATTCTCCTTGTGCTGATGAGAATGTGTATTCTGCAGTTTTTAGAAAAAATGTTCTATAAGTGTCTGCTAGTTCCATTAGGTCTAGAGTGTAGTTTAATTTTACTGTTTCTTTTTGTCCTAATGGCAAGTCCATTGCTGAAAATGGGACACTGCAGTTCCCTTTTATTATATTGCAGTCTACCTCTCCCTTTAAAGCAATTAATATGTTTCATATGTTTAATTACTCCAATAATGGTTGCATATATATTTAGTTGCTCATTCCTCTTGGTAAATTGGCTACTTTATCATTACATTGTGATGTTGTCTCTAATTTTTAGTTTTTGACTTGAAGTCTATTTTATCTAAGTATAGTAGCTACTTCTGAGATTTTTGATTTTCTATTGCATGAAATGTCTTTTTTCATCCATTCGCTTTCAGTCTACGTGTGTCCTTATAAATGGAGTGAGTTTCTAGCAGGCAGCATATACTTGGGTCTTAAAAAAAAAAAAAAAAAATTCAGCCATTCCATTTCTTGCAAATGGAGAATTTAGTCCCTTTACATTCAATTCTAATATTATTAGGAAAAATTTATACCTGCCATTCTGTTGCTTTCTGGTTGTTTTGTAAATCATTTATTTCTTTCTTACTATCTTTTGTGTAAAAGTGATTTTGTCAAGTAGTATATTTTAATTCTTTGGCTTTGATATTAATGTATTGCGAGTTTTTGCTTTGTAGTTATAAGGCTTACAAAAAATATTTTAAAACAAGTTACTTTAAACTGATTACACCTTAACTTTGGTCAGTGTGAGAAAATACTAAAAAAAACCTCTATGCTCTAAGTTTATTACTCCTACTTTTAGACTTTTCATTATCTCTGTATCTTTTTATACTGTCTATTTCTTAAGCAATATAATTTTTGGTAGGTTTGTTTTAGTTTTCATTCTAAACTTTCTAGCACCTTACACACAATTATAGCATTAGAGTGCTCTCAATATTGTGTGCTTAGATTTACCAGTGAGTTTTCTATCTTCAGATGATTTCTTGAAGCACGTTACAGCCCTTTTCTTTCAGAGTAAAAAAATCTTTAGGTTGTCTTGTAAGACAAGTCTAGCGGTGACAAATTTCTTTCAGCTTTTGTTTGTCTGGGAAAGTCTAGTTCTTTATGTTTGAAGGATAGCTTTGCTGGATACAGTATTCTCAGTGCAAGTTTTTTTTGTTGTCCTTCAGCACTTCAAATATGTCTTCCCACATCCTCCTGATTGATAAAGTTTCTGCTGATAAGTCTGCTTCCAGATGTATAGCAGCTCCCTTATACATATTTACTTCTTTTCTCTTCCTGCTTTTAGGATCCATTTTTTTTGTACCTGAAAAGAGTTTAACTATATGCCCTGTGGTATTCTTGTTCAGGTTTAATTATCTTTGTGTTCTCTGATCTTCTTGTATCTGGAGATTCATATCTTTTTCTAGGTTTGGAAAGTTCTCTATTATGTATGAATAAACTTTCTACCCCAAATGCTTTCTCTACATCCCCTTTAAGACCAATAACTTGTATTTGCTTTTTGATGCTCTTTTCTACATCATATAAACATGTTTCTTTCTTTTCCATTTTTCTCTCCTCTGTGTATTTTTAAATAGCCTGTTGAGCTCATTAACTTTCCCTTCTGTTTGATCAATTCTGCTGTTGAGACACGGAGGCATCTTTCTGATGGTCAATTGAATTTTTAGCTCCAAGATTTGTTTAGTTTTTGATAATCATTTCAAACTTTCTTACAGTTCTCGGAAAGAATCCTTATTTCCTTCTGTTTTATTGTAGTTTGCTGAGTTTCAAAAAAAATACACATATTGAATTATCAGTCTGGAAGGTCACATATCTCTGTCACTCTAGGATTGATCACTGGTACCTCATTTAGTACATTTGGTGAGGCCAAATTTTCCTGGATGTCTGTGATGCTTTTGGACATTCCTAAATGTCTGGGCATGCATTGCAGATTTATGTATTTATTCCAGTCTTCACACTCTGATCTTGGTTATAATTCCTTTTTCAGAGGGCTTTCCGAGTTCAAAGTGGCTGTTAACTGCAGCCACTTCAGCAGTAGAGGGTACCCTAAACTTAAGTGTGTTGTGACACTTGCAGACTCCTAGCCCTAATGAATTTAGAAATGAGGGAGAATTCCTTGGGTTCCCAGAGAATTACTTACTCTCTTCCATCTTTCCTCCAAGCCAAATGAGTCCCTCTCTAAGCCTGGCTTCTTGGTGTTGGGGAAGGGTTAATGCAAGCACTGTCAGGGCCACCACAGCTGATACTGCGTTAACAACCAAGGTCTAGTCTGCCAGACCAGTACAGTACCTGGGTTTGTGCAAGGTCAACAGCTGCTACTGTCTGATTGCCACTGAATTTTATTCAAAACCCAAGGATAATTTAGTCAAAGGAAGGTGAAGCATGGAGGGACTTGGGTCCCCTCAGGGCAGTAGATTCTCTTCTGGCCTCAGAAGAGTGTAGAAGCACCATCCAGCAGTAATGATCTGGAATCACAAGCTTCAGGATTTCTGCCATTGCTTTATTTTACTGAGGCTGGACTGTCACTCTCCTTCCCCAAAGCAGGAGTCTCTCTCCTATGCTGCGTTTCCTGGAGTTGGAGGATGGGTGATCCATATACTCCCATGGTCACCGCAGCTGGTCCCTTGCTGAACCAAGTAAAGAGCCTCTGAAACCAGTGCAGCACCAGGGCTTGCTCAAGAACTGCAGTTGACATGGCCTAGCTGTCAGAGAAATTGATTCAGGGCCTCAGGGAACTTTAGTCAGTTGGTGGCAAAGCAGACCAAGTCTTGGGTTCCTGCTAGTGGGGCAGTGAATTCTCCTCTAGCCCAGGGCTATTTTAAGGACTCCCTCCATGGGCATTGGTAGAATTTTGCCTGGTGCCGTTTCATTATTACATGGCAGCACTGAGTTATTACGCAAAGTTCCATTCACGTCACTCTCCCCCAAGCAGAGATTCTCTCTTCCTGCTACGCTGCCTGAGTCTGGGGAAGCAGTGTTACGGGAAATGTGAGACCATCCTTCCTACCTTCTTCAATGCATTTTTCCTCGTTATTATGCTAAAACTGTGATCCATCACAATTATTGTTGGTGAGGTACTGGTGACCCCTCACTTGAATTTCTCGATCTTAGGAAGGTGCTTTCTTGCTCGGATAGTTGTTCAGTTTGACATTCCTGCAGGGTAACCAATTGCTAGAGGGTTCTATTCGGCCATCTTTCTCCACCTCACATTCATGTTTTTGCAGGTTATTTCTTTCCTTGTATTGATTAGCATTTGATTCCATGAATACAGCACAATGTATACATCCATTACTCTTTTCTGGAACACTTATGTCCAGGTTGGGGTTAATATGAATAAGGCTATGAAATTTCAGGTACATGTCTTTGTGTGAATTTCTGTTTTCATTTCTCTTAGGTAAAAACGTATCCTATGGAATTGCAGTTAATTTGGTAATTCTAGATTTATAGTTTTGTTTAAAAAAAAAAAAAAAACCCTGTCAAACAATTTTTTCAGAGTGACTCTATGACTTTACTAACCAGAAATGTATGCAAATTCCAATTTCAAGTCATGATTTTTTAAAAAGATGATCAATTGACTATGTGCATTTGTCTATTTCAGGACTCTATTGTGCTATTGGTCTATTTGTCTATGTTAATACTATATTATCTCTTTTGCCGCAACATTATAATACATCTTGAAACCAGGTACAGTAAGTCCTCTACCTGTTTGAAGATTCCTTTGGCTATTCTAAATGCTCTGAATTTCCAGATTTTAGAAACAACTTGTCAATTTATTTAAAACATACTGTTGGAATTTTGCTTGGGGTTAACACTGAATTCATAAACCACCAAGCAGAAATTGAAAATCCTAACAACATTTAGTCCTCCAACATATTTAGTGACATATCGTTCCATTTACTTAGGTATTTTAAGTTTCTTCTCATCAATGTTTTGTAACTTGCAGTGTAAAGGTCTTACAGGTCTTACATGTGTGTCACTGAATTGTTCCTAAGTATATGGCTGTCTTATGCTGTTGTAAATGTTTCATTTTCCAATTATTCGTCAATATAGAAATGCATATTATCAATTGTCAAATTACTTTTTTATATCTGTTGATAATAATCACATGGTCTTTCTCATTTTACTATGTGGTGAATTATATTGCTGGGTTAAGCCTCACATATATACAACCTTTTACATTGTTAAATTCTATTTCTTTTTATCTTATTTTTTGCATTCATATTCACATAAAATATTGATTTTTAATTTTCTTTTATTGTACTATTTTGTCAAGTTTTGTAATGGGATTGATATGGTTTGGATTTGTGTCCCCATCCAAATCTCATGTTCAATTGTAATTCCCAGTGTTGGAGGCTGTGTCCTGGTGGGAGGTGACTGGTTCACGGACGTGGATCCTTCACGAATGGGTTAGCACCATTCCTTTGGTGCTGTTCTTGCGACAGAGTTCTCATGAGATCTGGTCGTTTAAAAGTGTGCAGCAAATCCCCTCTCTCTTCCTCCTGCTCCAGCCATGTAACATGTACCTGTTTCCCCTCCGCCTTCCACCAGGATTGCAAGTTTCCTGAAGCGTCCCCAGAAGCAGAAGCCACTAAGCTTCCTGTAGAGCTTGCAGCATCAGAAGCCAATTAAACCTCTTTTCTTTATAAATTACCCAGTCTCAGTTATTTCTTTATAGCAATGTGAGAATGGATTAATACAGGGGTTATACAGGCCTCATAAAACAAATTCAAAATTGTTTTGTTTTCTAATTTTTGAAAGAAGCTCTGTAGAGTTTAATATTATCTCTAACCTACACATTTGATGTAATTTTCCATTGGAGCAACCAGGAGTTAGTGTTTTCTTTTTGGTAACATTTATGATTACCAATTCACTTTAATAAATATGGAGCTTTTTTCATGTACTGTATTCTGCATCATTTTTGACAAGTTGTGTTTCAAAAGGCATTTGTCCATCTAAGTTATTCGATGATTGGCATAAAGTTGTTCGTAACATGCACTTACTATCTTTAATGTTAACAGGCTATAACGTCCTTTCTATTCTCAACATTAGTAATTTGTGCTTCCTCTTTTTAACTTATCAGTTTGTTTCCTAGGCTGCTATAACATCAACTAGATAGCTTGAAACGAGAGAAATTTATTCTCTCACAGTTGTGTAGACTAGAAGTCTGAAATCAAGGCTTCCTCTCAACACTCTAGAGAAGGGATCTTCTTTGTCTCTTCCTTACTTCTGGTTGCAGGCAATCTTTGGCTTAAAGTTGGCATCACTCCAATGTCTGCCTTTATTTTCACACGGACTTTGTATCTCTGCCAATGCCTTCTTATAAGGAAACTAGTCATTGAATTTCGGGATACCCTAACCTAGTACGATTTTATCATAACTAATTACATCTGCAAAGACCCTATTTTGAAATAAGGTCACATCTGAAATTTCAAGTGAACATGAATTTTGGAGGGATATTATTCACCCCAGTATATATGTCTTACCAGGTGTTTATCAATCTTATTTCAAAAAAACTCCCTTTCGACTTGATTTTGTGTGTTAATTTCCATCAACTTTGAAAAAGTTCTTAGTAAATATCTCTTCAAATATTTGTTCTGTATCATTCTTTCAATCTTCCCCTTCTGAGACTCAATTACAAGGATGGTAGGCCATTTCACTTTCCTTCAAATTACACACATTCTATAATTTTACTCATTCTATAATTACAATTACTAAAATTATACTCATTCTATAATTTTTTCTTTGCTTTTCCATTTGTATACTCTCAATTGCTTTGTCTTTATTGATCTTTTCCTCTGTGTACTCTTAGATCATATTCATTTCTAGATTTCTGTGTTTTGTTGTTGTTTCCATATTTCTGCTGAAATTCTGTATCTCTTCATGTATGTTTTCCACTTTGTTTTACTAGATCTTTAGGCACTTTTATCGTCATGACCACCCTCTGATAATGCAAACATATGACAATTTCAATTTGCTTCTATTGACTGATTCCTCTCTGGATAAAACTTTTTTCCTCCTATGCGTGTCTCATATATATATATGAGATATATATATGATACAATATATATATTTTTACTGTGTGCTGTGTATTTTTTATAAAAGGTAAGTATGAACAGAAGTAATAGTTAACACCAGAAAACAGCATGCTCCTATTGTTAGGTTCAGAGTTTGACACTGAATCAATCTGATGTACAGTTGAGAGCAGTTGGGCTTTGTTGCAGCTGTAGTTTGATTAACTTCCTCCCTCCTTTCAATTATATATACAAAATTGTATTATATATGTGTATTACATACACACACACACACACACACACATATATGAGACAAGGTCTCACTCTGTTGTCCAGACTGGAGTGCAGTGGTATGATCATAGCCCTGGGTGAAGTGATCCTCCTGCCTCAGCCTCCTAGGTAGGTAGGACAGCATGCATACACCACCATGTCATGCTAATTTTTAGTATTTTTTTGTAGAGATGCGGGTCTTGCTATGTTGCCCAGGCTGGTCTCTAACTCCTGGCCTCAAGCAATCCTCCTGCCTTGGCTTCCCAAAGCACTGGAATTACAGGTATGAGCCACTGTGATTGGCCATTTCAGATATTTTGAGTGGACAAAGTTTTAACAGAAAATTTGGATATGAGCACTGGTGAGATTCTAGTGTTTTTTTGGTTTTTGTTTTGTTTTGTTTTGTTTTGCTTTTCAGCTGAGCTGCCAGTTTTTGAAAGAACAGATTTTTCTTTGCACTAATCACAATAGTGTATTTTTGAATTTCTGGGGCATTTTACTTGTAATCTATTGATGTACTTGGCTTTCTGTGCCTCAGGTGAACTCTCAGTCATATTATCATTCCCTTTGGAGGACACAGTTCTTAGACCATAATGCCTCAGAATGACTTCCTTTGTTCCAGGTCTGTTATTTTTCTTAGTTTCCTAATAAATGAGCACACCCTTTCTAAAATCGGCACAGTGGTTGTTTAAAACCAAGAAATATTTCCAACACTAGACTTACAAGGGTACTAAAACAAGTCACTATTTGCTGAACTTTCATTTTGCAGCAAGTCTCTACTGGACAATGAAAGATAAAAGTTACCTTCCTTTTTCACAAATTCATTGAGCACTTAAAATATATGACATCTTACTACAAAATACAGTATAATCTTAGTCCTTCTACCTTGTGATTCCTCATCTTTTTTTTTTTTTTGATGGTTTTTTTTTTTTTTTTTTTTTTTTTTTTT